>NC_083401.1:63313124-63616385 GCF_020745735.1 Hemiscyllium ocellatum | reverse complement strand
CTTTTGGAAAGTTAAATTTGAATGCAGAATTTTTGATAGTGTGGAGGAACAGAGCGATCTTGGGGTTCTTGTCCATAGATCCCTCAAACCTACCTCCCAAGTTGATAGTAAAGGCCAGGTTGTTATGATCACTTTCACCAAAATTCTTTCCCACTGAGAAATCTGACTCCTGGCCTGGTTGGTTGCTAAGCACCGTATCCAATATGCCCTCCTCTCTAATCGGCCTATCTACATATTGAGTCATGAATCCTTCCTGGACACGCCTGACAAAATCTGTTCCATCCAAACTATTTGAACTAAGGAGGTTCCAATCACTATTAGGGAAGTTAAAGTCACCTATGATAACAACCCTGTTGCTTCTGCATCTTTCCAGAATCTGCATCTTTCCAGAATCTGCCTCCCAATCTGCTCCTCCATGTCTCTGTTGCTATGGTGGGGAGACTGTAGAAAACTCCCAATACAGTGACCACTCCTCTCCTGTTTCTGCCTTCCACCCATATTGACTCTGTAAATGAACCCTCCTCAATGATAATCTGTGAAATTATCCCTGATTAGCAATGGACCCCCTCATCTCTTTTACCCCCCCCCCATTCCTTTTGAAAAATCTAAACCCTGGAACATCCAACAACCATTCCTGCCCTTGTAGTGTCCAAATCTCTGTAATGGCCACACGTCATAGTTCCAAGTACTGATCCATGCTTCAAGTTCATCATCCTTATTCCTGATGCTTCTTGTGTTAAAATAGGCACACTTCAACCCATCACACTGATGCAATCTTGCCCTGTCAACTGTCTGTCCTTCCTCACAGACTCTTTGCATGCTGTATCTGGCTGTTCACTAGCTACTGTATCCTCAGATCCATAGCTCCAGTTCCCCTCCCCTGTCAAACTAGTTTAAATCCTTCCAAAGAGCTCTAATAAACCTCCTGCCCAGGATATTGGTGTCCCTCCAGTTCAGATGCAACCTGTCCTTCTTGTACAGGTCTCACCCTCCCTAGAAGCTATCCCAATGATCCACATATCTGAAGCCCTCCCTCCTACATCAGCCGTGCAGCCATGTGTTCATCTACACTTCCTCTGTGTTCCTAGCCTCACTAGCACATGGCACCGGTAGTAACCCTGAGATTAGTACTCTGCTTGTCCTGCCTTTTAGCTTCCAACCTCACTCCCTATATTCACTTTCCAGGTCGTCATCCCTTTTCCTAGCTATGTCATTGGTACCAATGTGCATCATGACTTCTGGCTGCTCTCCCTCCCCTTTAAGAATCCTGTAGACTCGACCCAAGACATCCCTGACCCTGGCACTCAGGAGTCAATATAACATCCAGGAGTTGAAATCTTACTTGCTAATTTTCTACCCAGAACCCTTTATTCTGATTGCAGGACTACAACCCTGTACCTACCTAAGTCATTGGTACCAATGTGGACTGTGACTTCTGGCTGTTCATTCTCCCCCATAGCTAGTCTGTGACATTGTTGACCCTGGCACTATAGTGTCAACACACCAACCTGAAGTCACATCTCTTGCCACAGAATTGTCTGTCTGTTTCTTTAACAAATAAATCCCTTGTCACTGTATCCTTTCTTCTTCGCTCCTGTCGAGCCAAGTTGCTTTGGAGTGGGACCCTGGAGGAATCCTGTTTTTCCTGGACTGCCTAGTGGTCACCCATTCCATCTCTGAGTCCAGGCCTTTAACCTATGGCGTGATTAACTCTCTGAATATGTTATTGAGATAACTCTCAGCCTGACTGTTATGCCACAGTGAATCCAGCCACCACTTGAGCTCTGAAATCCAGAGCTCAAAGTTCTGCCATCAGCAGCCCTTCCTGCACATGTAGTTGTCCAGGAAACCATTAAGGTCTAATGGCCTCCTACATACTACAGGTAAAAAATGAGGTCTGCAGATGCTGGAGATCACAGCTGAAAATGTGTTGCTGGTTAAAGCACAGCAGGTTAGGCAGCATCCAAGGAACAGGAAATTCGACGTTTCGGGCATAAGCCCTTCATCCTACATACTACAGGTCACATATTCAACTCGACCAAGCTGCGCTGTCATGTCTTAACTTTACTTCCTGCTCACTTTATTCAGCTTTGAATTATTTATGTTGTTTTATTGTATTGGCCCTGACTTTCCCTTCTTCCTGGTGTTTCTCAGTTAAATCCAAGTGTAGCTCATTCTTTAAAAATAATGGTGTTCTAATTCACTGCAATGTAAAGAGGCCCAAATGACTTGGTTCTTACTCACTAATAAAGATATGAAAATAGTGTAGAAGAAAACGCACCTGCTCCCCTCCCTTTACCAAACTCCGTACACACACACAGGCTTTATTGGAAGCACTTCAGTTCCCTCTCTCGTGGAGTTCCCACTTTGAGCTAAATTTGCAGCTGTACTCACTTGGGCTCTGTCTCTGGCTCAGGTGAAGTCTCCCTCACAGTGACCATTTGCCCTTACAACCACATCCACAAAGTGTGACAACTGGCATGCACCAGCCTCACCACATCCTTATGACACATCTCCTACTCACTTCTAATACAGTTCACTACTTCAGTATCTCTTTATAGAGATACCTTTCATTGCTATGCAGATATCAGGCCACTTAGTACACAGGGACAGACTCAACATGTGTGGCGCTGGTAAAGCACAGCAGGTCAGACAGCATCCAAGGAACAGGAGAATCGACGTTTTGGGCATAAGCCTTTCATCAGGCACAGAAGGACAGACACCCGTCTCATGCATTAGAACAGGTGCTTCTCAGAGCTCTTAGTTTGCTGTCTTAGTGTTCTCTCACTTTGTGCCTCCCTGCATTCTCACAGCATCTCTGCCTTGCCTTGCCTTTTTGCACATTTCTGTCACCAACAGCCTCGTAATGTTCCGTATCATCACAGTCTGGGAAATAGGCCACAGTCGGTCCTGCAGGTCTGGAGTACCCAGTCTGGGACCAGGAGGGAGGTTGGTTGGGAAGCTCCATGGGTATTAGTCAGGGGTCTGGTCAAATTGTGGCTGTCTTTCCAAGTCAGCTAGGCGATTGGTTATCAGTCCTGAATCAGCTCAATGAAAGTAAAGAGGCGTTAATAGTTGTCACTGCTGTGGAGGGTAAATTGGGCATTTACTTGTGAGATTAGATTAAATTAGATTTGATTCCCTACAGCGTGGAAACAGGCCCTTCAGCCCAACAAGTTCACACCGACCGTCCAAGAGTGACCCACCGAGACCCATTTCCCTTGACTAATGCAGCTAACACTATAGGCAATTTAGCCTGGCCAATTCACCTAATCTGCACATCTTTGGACTGTGGGAGAAAACTGGAGCATCCGGAGGAAATCCATGCAGACACAGGGAGAATATGCAAACTCCACACAGACAGTCATCCAAGGTTGGAATCGAACCTGGGACCGCGGTGCTGTGAGGCAGCAGTGCTAACCACTGTACCACCGTGCCGCCCCCAAGGACAGCTGGGATGTGCTGGGATGTAAAGGGAACAACAATTGTGCCAGGTGGCAACTCAAGATATACAGATGGGAGATGGTAGTGCATTAAAATGGGTGACAGGAGTTACTGTGGGAGGTAGGATCATCGATAGTGAACACCACCCTGCCTTTGACAGGGAAACAGTTCATCACAATGTTTGGCATAACTAAGCTATAGGCTTGGGGTTGAAAGTTGAAATGAGACTTGAGAGGGAACGTAGAGAAACGGAGGGAGTGCAAGGAAGAAAGGAAAATGTTTGGCTCGGGGAGCAATCGGATAGTTGGGGGTCACCTTGATTAACAGGCTGAGCCTGTGACTCACATTGCAAAGCACACCCTTGTTGCCTTTTCTTCTTATGTGAATCACAAATGTACATTGAAAATGAAAAATGACTGCCATACAGATGGAGTGGAGTAAGTGGATTTCTTTCCACCTGCGATCAAGTGAGGCCCTTGATCAAGGGCATTTGCAACAATCAGATGCTTGCATAGTACAGGTTTCAGACATCTGGAATCATAGAGCTCTGCATGGGAAGCACATGCAGTGACCAAGCATTTGGAATAGAAATCCTGACTACACACCACCTTCACTAGTCATTGCACATTGATCATTGTCATCTCTGGGAAGCAGAAGCAACTGCATAACAACTTCGTAAGGGCCACTCACAGGTTGCAATTCACAAAGACAATCCAGAGCCCCAAACACACCAGTGCATGGACTTGAATTCTTCTCGCTTTGAACTATCAGCATTTGACAACACCCTTTCATGTACATAGCTGTGTTGCTTGGGTGATGTGGGGAAGACACGTTTCAGCAATCCTACCACGTTTACAGTTACTGTACTTGTATGGCATACATTGCTGCATACATTGGAATAAGATCTATAGTGTCAGATGTCCATATATCTCCATTCCTTGACTCTCCTTGTCAGAGCCACATATTACTGTATCACAGATTATTCTAAACTCTCAATTGTGTGTTATACAAATGCTGAATGCTCACATTATTAAGGATCTGTTCAGTTTCTGATATTCTCCACACAGGTTCATAGGAACCATGACCAAGGGATCCAGTCACAGTAGGGGTTATTGTTGCTATGACTGTGGTATAACAAGGGCACAGAGACATTGAAATGGAACCATCAAACATCGAGCAAGCCTGGGACCAACGGCACATATCAGCAGCTGCTGAACAGCTTCAATGTGAGACAATAACTGCTGAAACTCCCCTCAGACCAGGTCCAGGAGGCCCAGAGGCTGCCGTCCGACATGCCATTTCTTCCAGATGATTGAGGTGCATTCCACCATAAACTGTCGATATCCTATGGCGCCATCACAGTACACTGCTATCTGATGGAGTGAGACCCGCGAATGGGGTGGGCACTCAATGTAACAGCTTCAATTGGCTGCATCCAATGGGTCATTGAGGATCTCTGCGAGATCTCATGACTCTCTCCCTGCAAATGTTTCAAGGCTGTAACCCATGCAGTTTGTACCAAATCACATTGACTCATCTTGTCTCACTGCATCACAGTCAGTTCTGCAGCCTGGGCAGTTGGTTTTGTGAACATAGCTGACTTCTCCTAGGACCATAGTGCTATAGTTTGTACGTAGAATCACATTGCAAGCACAATATCACAATGCAATAGAACAGGCTTCAATGCACAAGTCGCCTGTGATCATCGGTGCTCCATCTTAGAGGTTTGTGTCAAGTACTTGGAAGTTGCCATGGTGCCTATACCCTTGAGAATTCTCATGTTCTTTCTTCACTTGAAGGGCGGGATGTCTTACAAGGATGGCTTCAGGGAACAATGTCTACCCTACGTAACTTGGCTGATGACTCCATTATGTAGTCCCTAACTGAAGTCGAATATCAATACAATGCAGTACATTCTTTCTCCAAGGCAATGGTGAAGCAACTTATAGGCCTCCTGATGATAAAATGACAAATCTTGAACAGTGAGGAGGCTGGTGGGGGTGGGAGTATCTTTCAGTACTGTCCAGACAGATTGTGCCACATAAACCCTCAATGCTGTACCCTGCACCCCTGGAACAGGCAAAGAGGGGATGTGATGGAAGCTGAAGAGCTGGGAGAGTGGCAGCTGTCTTCCTGAGTATCTTGAGCAGGACAAACTTCACATTCCACCGTGACAGAGTTGTGGAACATAAGGCAAAAGAAACCAGCCTTCCTTCCATTGACTCTGGCTATACTTCCTGCTGCCTTGGGAAATCAGCCAACGCAATCAAAGATCCTTCCGACCCCGGGAGGAGTCTCTTCCACCCTCTTCCATCGGGCAGAAGATACAAAAGTTTGAAAACACGTACCAACAGATTCAAGAACAGCTTCATTCCCACTGTTATCAGACTTATGAATGAACCTCTCATAAATTAGAGTTGCTCTTTCTCCGCATCTTCTCTGTAAACTATATTCTACATTCTGCTGTATTGCCCTGATGTAAGGTATGACTTGTCTGGTTAGCACGCAATACAATACTTTTCACTGTACTTCAGTACACGTAGAATAATAAATGAATCAAATCTTTTTCTTGTGCACTGCCATTAATTTCACTGTCACTCCTGACATTTAATCAGGTAATTGCTAAAACACGTTTCCACAGCCACATCACATTCCTCAGTGACTGCCTCCTGCTCTGACTCAAGTTTCATCCTTCATGATTTGAATCCACCCAGGATCATAGGTAACTCCCTGATGTTCACCATTCCACAGACAGCTGTTCTCGTCGCATCCTGAGATCCACACGCAGCGCCATGCGTTCTCATATGTGCACTTTCGACCTCTCTGTCCAGCATAGCCACTTCACAGTTCCACTTCATCCCCTGGCTCATTCAACACGTTAATAAGAAACTTTTCCTTTCAGTCATGAAGAAGCACAAGCTGCAACAACTTCAGGATATCCACAGCCCTTCGGAACCTTCCTCCCCTCCCCTTCCCTCTGACACCATCCCTACTCCCAACCCAGCTCTCTGATGCTGAATGTTCTGTCTTCAGTGAAAGTCTCAGTTTTATCCCTCTGCATCCCCATCTTAATGAATTTCAGGCATGACATGACGTTGAACTCTTCTTCCACTGCCTTCACCTCCATGCCCATTTCCTTGAACAAGAGTCCTCTCCCCAGCCCACAGATGCCTTCACCCACTTCCAACACTCTCCCTTCACCTGGACTACTCTCTCTGCCCTTTTACCTGAACTTAACCTCTTCATTGAGAATTGTTGATGTGACATTGGTCGCCTCAATTTTTCTGTCCCATCCCTCCCCAACACTCATGCAAACTGACTGCACTCCATGCTGTCAGATCCAACCTTGACTTTGTAATTAAACCTGCTGAGAAGGGTGGTGCTATTGTAATCTGATAGACTAACCTCTACATTGCAGAGGCTGAGTGCCAGCTCCCAGATATCTCCCCCTGGTCCATGACTCCACCACGGAACATCATGTCAACTGCGGTCACGAACTTCATTTCATCTGGTAATCTCTCCCCCTCACAGCTCACTTCTACCTCCTTCCCAAAATTTACAAACAGGACTGTTTGGGCAGACTCATTGTTTCTACCTGCTCTTCCCCTACAGAACTCATCTCTTCCTACCACGACTTGGTCTTTTCTCCCCTCGTCCAGTCCCTGCCCACTTGCATTTACGATTCCTCTGACCCTTTACGTCAGTTCTGAGGAACTCGACCTGAAATGTTAACTCTGATATCACTGCACAGATGTGGTCAAACCTGCTGAGCAATTTCTGTTTTTGATTCAAATCAAATTAGGCAATGCTTAGCTGATGCACGCTTGATGTGAGCTTGTCAAGGCCATCATTCATTGACTGTAAATTTGTTGTTGATCGAAAGGCAAGTAACCATGTAAATGTTTCTGGTTGGCTTTTCCTTTACTTTCCTATTATAGAGTCATAGAGTCCTACAGCATGGAGACAAGCGCTTTGGCCCAAACTGGTCCATGCTGACCAAAATGTCCATCCACACTAATCCTACTACCCTGCATTTGGCCCATATCCTTCTAGTCCTTTCCTGCCTATGTATTGGTTCAAATGCCTTTTAAATATTGTTAATGTACCTGCCTCAACCACAGTCTGCTGTTAGCTCATTCCATACCCGAAACCCCTCTGTGTAAAACAATTGCCTCTCAGTTTCCCTTTCATTCTTTCCCCTCTAACTTTAAACTGATGCCCTCTAGTCCTCGATTTCCCAAACCTGGGAAAAAGACTATTCACCCTATCCATGCCTCTCATGATCTTAGATTGTTCAATAAAAGTTATTGTTACATCAGTTTGGAGGTTTGTTTTCACAATATGTGACCCTCCTACATTGAGGATTAATGAGGTGTTATGTTTGCTGGGTGTTGGGGAAATGGTAGTGCACTCTCAGGGTTCTAATATTGTATGGCAGTAACAACGGGGAACCTGGGCAGCTTCATTCTCGCAGACGCAGTTACAATGAGAGTCGATGAAACAGCTGATGATGTAAAGAGATTGTGAGACGCTGTTTCCAATGAAGCATCACCTAAGTGTCCTCAGAAGATTTTCACTTTTTGTTTCGTTTCGACTTCATGTAATGTGAAGACCAATTCTTGGTGGCAGCATATTGCCAGTGGCACCAGTTCAGTCAAGTCCTGACAACAGCGAATACTTTTGCACCTGGTGATCACATGATTGCACAGTGCTGTAAGGATGGGTTACATACATAATGAAGCGAGCAGCGCAGACTTATATAAGGTAACTCTATTAAGCTCAGCGAAATCCCCTGAGAATTTACCTTAACCAGGTTTTTGGTGAAATGCAGCCCATTAGGTAGGTTGTTAACAAAATTGGGTTTCGCTTGTCCACAACACAGATTTCAGACACAGAAGTCAATAGTTCTTCCAAGGTTTAACATCATCAATGTCTACCAGAAAGGGCGAAATTTGCTGGATTCCAGAAATTGCAATGAAGTTCCCAAAATTTCCAACAGCCTCTCCAGATAACGGAGTACTGCATTGAAAGTAGATGCTGGAAAATTGCTGCATTTTGATTTGGAGTCCTGAGTAATTTTCACAAGTCCTTGTTGGAAATATTTTAGAGGGTGCACTGTAAATGATTTCACCTTTGTTTCTTTTCTTTTAGTATAATTGACATTGTTTAGTTGTTAAGTATGACTGATTTGTTAAAGTAAAATAGGGCTGATTTAAATGTTTTCCTTTATGTTGTACAGGTTGTGGCTCACTATTTGGGAGTGAAAAGGCAGATCTATTGGATTCCTAATGTAGAGATTCACTGGCCATCAGGCTCTGTTCCTCTAGACAACCCACCATGTGTGTTTGAAACTGATCTTGCTTCCTGCAAGCAGGGTAATGTATTGATTTTTATTAGACAATGTTTTGAAGGCCTCCAATTTCTGTATCAATGCCTATTACAATGTAATAAAATAAGAAACAATGTACAAACACTAAGGATGAATAGGTAGACCATACCCAAACTCTGCAAATTTAAAATGGAGAATATCGAGCTGTACTAATCAATTATTTAATTTGAAAGCAGTTTCTTTGATCGTTAATCCCCTTGACCTCTTCAGACGCAGCATTGGTTGCATAGCAAAATGTTCTCAGGGACTGCTTCCAGTAAAATATCGTATTAACAACTGACAAAAATCAATATTGCTGGAAAAGCTCAGCAGGTCTGGCAGCATCTGTGGAGAGAAATCAGATTTAAAACTTTAGGGCCAATGATCCTTCCTCAAATCTGGACCTCCAGTTCTGTGGAAGCGTCATTTAAACCAAAACATTAAATCTGATTTCTGTCCACAGATGCTGCCAAACCTGCTGAGCTTTTCCAGCAATATCGATGTTTGTCTCTGATTTACAGAATGTGCAGCTCTTTCAGTTTTCATACAACAATTTTTAGGTTGAAGATCTACTGCAATTCCTGTTGAGCATTGACGATGAAAAGTGTTGCATTTAGCATAGTACAGAGTTATACACTTTTTCAGATTTGAATTTTTCAGTTGCTTGAGTTTTGTGAAGTTTTTCATTTGTATTGCTAACAAACCTACTATTTTGACTAATCACGGTGGAGATTACTATTAGATCTATAAATTAAACCTGCAGTTGGTCAACAAGTCAACACTGAAAAAAGAGTAATTTTGTTGAAAGGGTTTTGTTTGCACAATGATAGGAAGTATCCTTGTTGATTCAGACCCTGAAATACCAATATCATGATTGCAACTTTGTACCATTGTGGAAAATTAACTGACAGCAAGAGTTGATTTCTTTCTTCAGCTCACATCATAACAGAATTTTTCCTTCAAAATACCTGGATATGTTTGATGGAATACAAAGCCTTGTCCTAAATTAGGGTAAAACCTGTTATTGATTTTTCACATATTAATTAGAATGGGCACAAATTAGAATGAGCAACTTTTGCCAAATTACCAGTAAGTGCTATGACCCAGCCAAGCTTTGAACATTAAGACTGTTAAGGGGAAAATCTGTAATGGGCAGAATTGAGGCTGGAAAATAATAAAGGGATGCATTCCTTTATTATTCTTCCTCAGTTAATGCATTCAGGCCAAATAGATAGTGCAAAACATCTTTACTCTGATGCAAACTGGGTAACCACTGTGAAAATGTTGACAATGATATAACTGCCCTGTGAAACTGGGAAGCTTGCATTGGATTTGTGCCTGATAAATAAATGGGTTATTGTTCAGAAGTCTCCGCTATGTAATTTAGAACAGGAGAAGACCAATTCACATCATCTTGAAGTCATTACATCTTTGGAAGAAAAATAAGTAGCTTTTACTCCTCCAAAACAATCTAAAGTGTTTTTCAAGCTAAATATGTGATAAACAGAAAGGTGCTACTATATAACTAACTAACCAATAAAAACAAAGACTCATTCTTAATTCATTTGTAATATTTTCCTCGTTTTGCTTTCTTAGCTACGTTCTCTCCACTTGGGATAGTTGCACTGGGAACAGGCCTCACGCTAGCAATTTTTGGAATCTCCAGCTTTCTGGTTTATCGGTATAGTATTTCGAGTTTTGCTAAATTCAATCTAAAAATATCTGAATTTTTTTGATTTTTGGTGAAAAAAATTACATTAGGCAATTAACGTTTTCTGATATGAAAGCTGATTAAGAATTATTGTCTCTTCAAATTGTAAAGTATGTTCAACATTAAATAATGGTGCATATCCCGATTTTACTTGTCTAAACACTATTAACTACCACAGTGATGTATTTATAAGTGGTACATATGTGATTCAGTAATGTATGATTTAGTAAAGGATGTTCATACCAATATTTAAAATGGTACTTAACTAGGAAACTAAAGCTGGAGAAGGACCTGGCCAGTATGATGTGGCGAATCCGCTGGGAGGAACTCCAAATGGGAAACAGTGATAAATTCCGGAAGAGTGCTGGTAGCAGGCTGACCTTATCACTGGTAAGTGCACAGATAACTTTTTTCTTTGTGAAAATGCCCTAATCTTGCAGAATCCCAGTTTCATTGACTCAAGAAGATGAAAGTAACTAACATTCTGTATGACAGTACTGTAACTTGTTCATGGACTGCTTAATGATGTGAATTGTTCATGGCTAGTCTGGAGTAAATGGACCAGGGACAGGTGCGATCTGAAGCCTGTTGGCAGAGATGTCGTGTTACAATCAGAATTCTCTTGCACACTTAATTCAGAATTTAATGACACACCAGCTAATATTCCAGCAAGATTATAGATCATCTATCAGGACTGTAAATGATTGAAATGTCAAGGTACACATTGGGAGAACTGTTTCCAATGCAACATGTTCAACCCTTGACTTTCACTGCTGACAAAATGCCTGGATTTGTGTATGGATTAGAAATCAAAGTAAGGTAAAACAAGGCAGAATTGCTACACTATTATAGTGTGGATGAAGGGCAAAGTGCTGAAACACAAGGCAAGACAGAGCTGCTATAAGCGTCCAGAAATGCAGAGTTGTTGAGTATTAAAAGAGTGAGTGAGGGACCCCATGATGTGCTCTGGTCTCATCTGCAAGCTGGACATCTGTCCCTGTGTGCACAGTGTAATGTAGAGCCTTAGAATGAATGGTGCCAAACAGCAACATTAAAATGCAGAAGTGAATGTGGATTAGAGACATGCCATGATGAGATGTTGGTGCAAGGTGTCCAACGTGGAGATTTGGAGGAGCAAGACTCCTGTTCTGATTTGGACTTGGTGCCTAATTTCTATCCTATGGGTGGGAAAATGGGAGTCTGCATATTAATAACTCGGTGTGATTAGGTAGTAATAGAAATGCAGAAAATAGGAGTAGGATCAGGCCATTTAGCCCTTTGAGCCTACTCCGCCATTCCACGTGGCCATGGCTGATCATCCAACTCAGTACCCTGCTCCCACTTTCTCCTTATACTCTGTGGGCAGCATGGTGGCACTGCTGCCTCACAGCACCTGAAACCTGGGTTCAATTCCCGACTCAGGCGACAGACTGTGTGGAGTTTGCACTTTCTCCCCGTGTCTGCGTGGGTTTCCTCTGGGTGCTCTGGTTTCCTCCCACAATCCAAAGATTGCAGTTCAGGTAAATTGGCCATGCTAAATTGCCTGTAGTGTTAGGTAAGGGGTATGGATGGGTTGCGCTTCGGCAGGTCGGTGTGGACTTGAAGGGCCTGTTTCCACACTGTAAGTAATCTAATCTCTTCGATCCCTTTAGCCCTAAGAATTATATACATCTGTTTTCTGAAAACGTTCAATGATTTTGTCTCAACTACGTTTTGTGACAGAGAATTCCACCAGTTTCACCAGTTTATTCACCTCAGTTCCAAATGGCCTACCCTGTGTCCTTAATTTGTGACCCTTGGTTCTGGACTCCTAATTAGTAAAAACATCCTTCCTGCATTTACTCCTGTCTATTCGTGGTTTCTATGAGAGGCTTCTCATTCTTCTAAACACCAATAAATATGAACTGATCCAGTCCCCCTTCATTTGTCAGCCCTGCTGGCTTAGCATTCATTGCACTCCCTCCACAGTCAGAACATTATTCTTCAGATAAGGAGACCAAAACTGCACACACTACTCCAGGTGGGGTGTCACAAAGACCCTATCTAATTGCAGCAAGACATCCCTGCTACAGTACACAAGACCTCTCCCTTTGAAGGCCTTTTGGCTTTTTCACTGCCTGGTGCATGTTTATTTTCAGTAACTGGTGTATAAGGACACTCAGATCTTGTTGCATCTTCCCCTTTCACAATCTATCGTCATCCAGGTCCATGTGTCTTGCCATTCTGTTTTTGTTACCGAAGTGGATAACCTCATATGGTCCACGTTATACTTCATCAGCCGTGCAGTTCCCCACTTATCCAAATCACATTGAAGCATCTGTGCATCCTCCTCATAGCTCACCCTTCCACTCAACTTTGTGTTATCTGCAAACTTGGAGATATTACATCTATTTGCCTCATCTAAATCATTGATATATATTGAGAATAGCTGAAGTCCAAGCTGAGTCCAGCAATACCCTCCAGTCAATCCTGCCATTCAGAAAAAGGCCTATTTATTCCTACTCTTTGTTTCTTGTCTGTAGACCAGTATTTCAGTGCACTATTCCTAATCCCATGTGCTTTAATTTTACATGCTGATGTGTGTGATAAAAAAGTGAAGTTACCATAGTCTTACCAGACCATTGAGGATAAAAGAGGGAGATAACATTTAACCTGAGAGTAACTAACCCTCAGGTGAGGAGAGAGGTTGAGAAGGAGAATCCTTCAGTACACAAATTGAATGTCATGCTGTTAGCATCACTGCATTGCAACTGAGTTCAGCGGAACCCCAAGAGAGACAATTTAAGGTGCTGGATTTAAGCTCCAGTCTCAATAAATCCAGTTGTGGGCTCAAATCTTCCTGTTACCAATATGTCCTGTCAGTAATTTCTGTGGTTAGGTATGGGGAGCTGAGGTTGGCGGTGTTCAGTTTGTACTCATTGGAGTTTAGAAGAATAGGAGGAGACCTTCATGAAACATAAAAGATTCTTTGAGGACTTGACAGGGAAATATTGTTTTCCCTTGTGGAGAGTCCTGAACCAGAAAGCAGAATCTCAGGACGAAGGTCTACCCATTTATTACCAAGATGAAGAGCACTTTCTTCTGTCAGATAGAGCTCAATCTGTGGAATTCTGTACTGTAGAGGCTGCATCTGTAAGTACATTCAGGACTGAGCTAGACAGATGTTTCATTAGGAAGGGTTATGGAGAAAAGGCAGGAAAGTGGAGTTCCAGATTTGGGGCAGCACGGTGGCACAGTGGTTAGCACTGCTGCCTCACAGCAACAGGGACCCAGGTTCAACTCCCACCTCGGGCAACTGTCTGTGTGGAGTTTGCACGTTTTCCCTGTGTCTACGTGGGTTTCCTCCGGGTGCTCTGGTTTCCTCCCACAGTCCAAAGGTGTGCCGGTTAGGTGAATTGGCCATGCTAAATTGCCTGTAGTGTTAGGTATAGGGGAATGGGTCTGGGTGGGTTGCTCTTCGTAGGGTCGATGTGGTCTAATCTAATTAGGATTATACAATTAGCCATGATCTGATTAAGTAGCAGAACAGACTCAGTGGAGTGAATGGCTTTGTTGTGTTGCTATGTCCATATGGTCTTTGACCTTCAACCAAAAAGGAGAAAAAAATATTTTTAGATCTATAGGTTTTGCTAATGCAAGATATGTTTTTTTTACACAGAGGGTGGTAGGTGTCCAGAATATACTGCTGGGGAGGTGGGAGAAGCAAAGACAATAGCAATGTTTAAGAGGCATTTAGACATTCACATTAGCAGCTGGGAATTGATGGATGTGGTTCATGTGCAGCCAGATAGAATTAGTTGAGAATGGCATCATGGTCAATGCAGACATGGTGGGCCAAAGGGTCTGTTCCAGCACTATACTGCTTTATGTTTTATTATCAAAGAGTCCCTAATACTTGGGAAATTTCAGTGAAAGTGTCTTGCTTTTTATAGTATTTTGATTCCTTCGGCTTTGCAACTCTATCTGTATGGGTTTCTCTCACCTTAGAGTGATGCTGTATCATTCCTTAACTAGAAATTGCATTTCTTGTTAAGAAGAAGAAGGAAGCTTATGTGTTGATGAGGCAGGATGAGGTAATGGAGAGTTACAGATCAGCTAGGAAGGATTTAAAGAGAGAGTTAAGAAGAGCAAAGAGAGGACATGAGCAGCCTTTAGCAAATAGAATAACGGAGAACCCTAAAGCTTTCTATAGTATGTGAGGAATAAAAGGATGATTAGGGTAGGAATACGGCCGGTCAAAGACAGAAGTGGGAAGTTGAGTGTGAATCCTGTAGAGATCGGAGAGGTACTAAATCAACATTTCTCATTGGTGTTGACTCAGGAAAAGGAGAATTTTGTAGAGGAAAAAAATGAAGTACAACATATTAGACTAGAAAGGATTGAGGTTAGTTATGCACAGGTGTTATCAATTCTAGAAGGAGTAAAAGTAGACAAGTGCCCTGGGTAGGATGGGATTTATCCAAGGATTCTCTGGGAAGCTAGGGAGGAGATAGCAGAGCCTTTGGCTTTGATATTTGAGTCATCATTATCTATGGGTTTAGTACCTGAGGACTGGAGGATTGCAAATGTTATGCCCTTGTTCAAGAAGGGCAGTAGAGATGAACCAGGTAATTATAGACCAGTGAGCCTTACTTCTGTTGTAGGAAAGGTTTTGGAAAGGGTTATAAAAGATAAAGTATATAATCATCTAGCAAGCAACAATTTGATTTCAGATAGTCAACATGGTTTCGTCAAAGTAGGTTGTGTCTCACAAACCTCATTGAGTTTTTTGAGAAGGTGACCAAGCATGTAGATGAGGGTAGGGCAGCTGATGTGGTATACTTGGACTTCAGTAAAGCATTTGATAAGGTTCCACATGGTAGACTGTTGGAGAAAATGCAGAGGTATGGAACTGAGGGTGATTTAGAGTTTGAACTAGAAACTGGCTTTCTGGAAGAAGGCAGCGAGTGGTGGTTGATGGAAAATATTCAGTCTGGAGTCCAGTTACTAGTGGTATTCCACAAGGATCTATTTTGGGGCCACTGCTGTTTGTCATTTTTATAAATGACTTAGATGCAGGCATAGGTGGATGGATTAGTAAATTTTCAGACGACACTAAAGCCGGTGGAGTAGTGGACAGTTTGGAAGAATGTTACAGGTTGCAGGGGTATTTGGATAAACTGCAGAATTGGGCTGAGAGGTGGCAAATGGAGTTCAATGCAACTAAATGTGAGGTGATGCACTTTGGGAAGAATAACAGGAAGGCAGAGTACTGGGTCAATGGAAAGATTCTTGGTAGTGTGGCTGTGCAGATTGGATAGTGCTGTTAAGAACGGTGTGTTAGGTTTCATTGGTAGAGGGATTGAGTTCCGGAGCCACAATATCATGCTGCAACAATACAAAATGCTGGTGCGGCCATACTTGGAATATTGTGTACAGTTCTGGTCCCCATATTTTGGGAAGGATGTGGAAGCATTGGAAAAGGTGCAGAGGAGATTTACCAGGATGTTGCCTGGTCTGGAGGAAAGGTCTTATGAGGAAAGGCTGAGAGACTTGGATCTTTTCTCATTGGAAAGAAGAAGACTAAGGGGGTATTTGATAGAGACATACAAGATCATCAGAGGATTAGATAGGGTAGACAGAGAAAGACCTTATCCTAAGGTGATGATGTCAGCTTGTACGAGAGGGCATAACTACAAATTGAGGGGTGATAGATTTAAGACTGATGTCAGAGACAAGTTCTTTACACAGAGAGTGGTAAGGGCATGGAATGCCCTACCTGCTAAGGTAGTCAACTCAGCCACATTAGGGAGATTTAAACAATCCTTAGATAAGCTCATGGATGAATTTGGGATAGTGTAGGGGGATGAGCTGAGAAAAGTCCACAGGTTGGCACAACATCGAGGGCCAAAGGTCCTGTTCTGCGCTGTATTGTTCTATGTTCTATGTTCTATTCCGTGAAAATTCCTTTGTGAAGTTATGAGCTTTTATCTAGTAAATTTTTAAACTTACTTCATCTGTGCCTTATTCTTTCAACCTGAAAAGAATTCATTGTTAAATATCTATTGGTAAAGTTGTTTCAATTTCTGTCTTTATGAGTGTTGTCTTCACTTGGTTTCTCATAGTATTGATATGATAAGGACTTCTGGCAGTCTTATCATTTGGAAGGTTCCTGTTCTCTTCTGCTGTGATATTGCTCTGTCTTCTCAAGCCTCCTCTTTGGTGACTAAGCAATTATTGAGACTGTTTCTTTGTCTGTGATACTTTAATTAATACCATGCACATGACATTTCCATATCTCCTTTGTGGTATTTCTTTTCCTAGCTGCAATGGAGTTTTTCAAGTTCAATTCCGACTTGCATCTCAAGTGGCTGTAAATATCTATATCTATTTACCTAATTAGTTATACTTAGTTCCTTATCAAACCAATATTTCTGAACAAATATTGTTTCAAGACTGTGGGAAAGGTCTTCTCAACATCTTACTCAATTCTCCCAAATTCTCCTGCACAGTTCAAATGGTTCAGAGTCCTGGAAATTTCCACCTATTGTGTTTCTATAATCTCAAGCCTCATTCATTCAATAGCTTATGATCTCTCTCAATCAGACCGTTATTGGATACTGTCTTTCTCATACCACTTCTTTCTATATTTTTATCCTATTTTACTGTAACACTGAAAACATCAGCGAAAATATGAAAACAATGTTGTGCAAGCAAAATAAGATGCAGTTTTAGGCACTGAGCAGTATTACATCTGATCTGAAATTGGATGTTTGACACATGATTGAATAAAAGCTGTTCTTCCTGTTGCATTGTCATAATATTATAGTAAAAATTGTAATTGCATATAATCTACTTCCCACAGCTGGAGAAACACTACATATAGCTTTCTGGACACCAAGCCAATAGCTTTTGAATAAATCATCATCTAAAACTAGAATTAAAACAAAATGCAAATATAACACTCTCCTCAGTTGTTAATTTATTGGTCCCAGTTGATGAAATGTATAAACAGTTTGAATTTGCTTTACTACCACTCATAAAATAGACTTGGAAGGAAATCCTAGCGTTAATTATCTTGAATTATGGAAGATTAATGTTCACATCAGACAAGTGCCAGGCAATGACTGTCTCCAACAAGAGAGAATCTAAACACCTTAACTTGAGATTCAATGGCTTTCCATCATTGAAAACCCCACAATAAACAATCTAGTCATTACCATTGAACAAAAACTGCCCTGGATCAGTCATATAAATTCTGCAACAG
The DNA here is from genome assembly GCF_020745735.1 of Hemiscyllium ocellatum. Classification (NCBI taxonomy): domain Eukaryota; kingdom Metazoa; phylum Chordata; class Chondrichthyes; order Orectolobiformes; family Hemiscylliidae; genus Hemiscyllium; species Hemiscyllium ocellatum. Next base: position 63,598,616 of record NC_083401.1, on the reverse strand, counting down.
GGTTCGCAGTGTAAGGGTATGGACTAGGCCATTTAATCTCAGGAGAAATTTCCTCTGCCAGAATGTGGTGAGCCTGTGGAACTCTGAGTGACAGAAAGTGACTGAGTCCAAAATATTGCATGTTTCCAAAGAGTTTGATATTATTCTCAGGGCAAAAGGGAGCAAAGAATCTGGGGAGAAATCAGGAACAGGGTACTGGGTTAGATGATCAGTCATATCATACTGAAGGGCGGAGCAGGCTCTAAGGGCTGAATGGCTTTCTCCTTACTTTCCAAGTTTCAATGATAATGCAGGGCTACGCAATAAGAGAGCAGGAGAGTGGGACTAATTGCATAGCTCTGAGCCAATGATGCACAATGAACAAATAATCTCCTTCTTGTGATGTTCGATTATATGAATGAACAATCACCAAATTATGTCATGTATTCTTTAAATGAAGGAAGTGGCTATTTCTTCTCCTCTAAAAAATTCAGATGTTTCATCTCTGGATACTCCTTCTACTTTTCTTATTTGTTCAAAATGCTCCTGTTTGGGCCTCACCTTGAACCATGAGGTAGATTGTATATTTTACTCAGGATTTCTGATGAGTTGAACGTTGAGTTAACACAGCCGGAAGATGGTTTTGCTTGCAGAGAAATTTCCATAAGTTAAAGCTAAGTTCAAAGTAATGTATCCAGGATCAAAGGCAGTTATGAGCAAAACAAAATCAAAAGTAAAGTTCTAAAACTTTGGTCCCCGGAGTGATTTCTAAGTATCACTTCTTTTACTAAAATTAGCAATGCTGCATTGGTGGTTTAGCCATAAACTTTGAGTGAGAGACTTGTGTTTGAGATTTGAAGGCAATTACTGAGATTCAAACTGCAACAACTGATTTACAATATCCCGAGAAGTAAGTTAGAAGTGTTAGGTGACAGATCGACAGCTAATTTTCTATTTTGGGGTTACTTAACATGAGAATGGCCTTTTGGTTAATTGGATGGAAACTTTGACAGTCCAGCTTTATTCTCGCCAGGGTTGGTTCATTTCGATTTGGTCGTAAATTGACTTTTGCTGCAATATTGCTAGTTTGCTATAAAATATCTGTTTGAAAGTATGCGTAGAATTTAAAGAAAATAATAGCAAACATGCATGCCATAGGTTTAATCAATAGAAGTGAGATGATAACACTGTAGACATTGGATTATTGAACTGACTGCCACATTCCTGATTGTGTATTGGCAGTAAGCTGTCACAATGCCTACCTAGGTAACTGAAGCCTTCTTTTAATGTGTAGGCCAGGATCCCATGCTACTTTTTCAGTATTTTGATGCCTGAGCTGTGACATTTCCACACTGCTATTCAGATTACTCTATTGTCTTTCCCATGCTATCATGCACTCTGCTCTGTCATTACAAGCCCCGGGAAAACTCAGCCCCTCTGATTTTAGTTTCTTATGTGCCCCTAACCTTCGTCACTATTGTGTATGCTTTCAGCCACCTGCACCCAAAAGTCTGAAATTCTTTAACCAGGTCCTGAAAACCCGAGATTTTATTAGCTTCCTTTCTTTTTTTGGTCAGTCTACATTTTGTTTGATGAGATCCCTCAGTCATATTTATGGACTTAATGAAAGTTGGAAGTCTTTATTCACAGAGATCAGGATCTTGCCAACTGGTAAGAGGCCCATTTTTATCACCTTTGGGAATGATCCTTTGTGTGAAGTCACACAGCTAGGTGGTGAGGAGGAGCCTTTCCCAGCAGGGAGCAGAGGGATGGTATCAGAGAACCACAGGATGGGAGTGGGGACAAAATTCCACCTCCATTCATCCATCCCAGGCACATCAGCTAGTCAGAGCTAAGCAAATATTTTTGGAAGGCAGGGGTATAGCTAAGCATCCACCCGAGGCATAGAGACATCGAACCATGGAGGTCTATCGCATGCAAACAGGCCCTTTGGCCTAACTTGCCCGTGCCGCCCTGTTTTCACAATTTAAACTGGTCCCATTTATCTGCGGTTGGTCCATATCCCTCCATACCTATCCCATCCATCTACCTGTCTAAATGTTTCTTAAATGGCAAAATTGTACTCGCTTCCACCACTACCTGTGGCAGCCTGTTCCAGACACTCACCACTCTCTGTTGAAAGAATTGCCCCTCTGGATCTTTTTTGTATCTCTCCCCTCTCACCTTCATCCTAAGCCTTCTAATTTTTAAGCTCCCTTACCATGAGGAAAAGCTGCCGGCTATCTACCTTGTCTATCTACCCCTCAGTCTCCTATGCTCCAGAGAAAAACGTCCCAGCCTATCCAACCTCTCCTCATAACTCAAACTGTCCAGACTAGGTGGCATCCTACTAACTTTTTTCTGCACCCTTTCTAGTTTAATAATATTCTTTCAAAGTAGGACAACCAGAATTACATGCATTACTCCAAATGTGGCCTCACCAATGTCCTGTACACCTGTAACAAAACTTCCCAACTCCTATACTCAATGAAAGCTAACATGCTGAAAGCCTTCTTCACCACCCTATCTACCTGTCACTCCATTTTCAAGGAGCTATGAACTTGTACCCCTTGATCCCATTGTTCTATAACACTCAGCAGGGTCCTACCATAAACTGCGTAAGCCCTGCCCTGGTTTGCCTTACCAAAATGGAACATCTTACATTTATCTGAATTAAAATCCATCTGCCATTCCTCAGCCCACTGGCCTAGTTGATCAAGCTCTCAGTGCATTTCCAGATAACCTTCTTCACTGTCCATTATACCATCAATCTTGGTGTCATCCGCAAACACACTAACCATACCTCCTAAATTCTCATCCAAATCATTTATGTAAATGACAAATAACAGTGAATCCAGCACTGATCCCTGTGGCACACCACTGATCATAAGCCTCCAGTCTGAAAAATAACCCTGCACCACCACTGTCTATCTTCTACTGTCAAATCAATTTTGTATCCAGTTGACTAGCTCTCCCTGGACCACGTGAGATTTAATCTAACTCAATAACCTATCATGTAATATCTTGTCAAAGGCTTTGTTAAAGTTCAGGTAGACAATGCTGTACTCATCTACTTTCTTGGTCACCCTTCAGAAAAAACTCAATCAAATTTGTGACACACAATTTCCCATGCACAAAGCCATGCTGACTATCTCAAATGAGTCCTTGCCTCTCCAAATGTATATCCTGTCCCCCAGAATCCCTAAAGACAATTCACTTACTATGAACATTAGGCTCACCAGTCTGCAGTTCCCAGACATTTCCCTGCAGACATTCTTAAATAGTGGCACAACATAAGCCACCCTCCAATCTTTGGGCACTTCACCCATGACTGTTGGTGATACAAATATCTCTGCTAAGGCCGCTGCAGTTTCCTCCCTAGTCTCCCACCAGGTCCTGGGCTACATTTTGTCAGGTCCCCAGGATTTATCTACCTTAATGCATTTTAAGATTTCTAGTATCTCCTCTTCTGTAATGTAGGCATGCTTCAAGACATCACTATTTATTTCCCCAAGTTATTTAGCGTCCATACCTTTCTCAACAGTAAATACTGACGAGAAATATTCATTCAGGTTTAACCCATCTCTTGTGGCTCCGCACATAGCTGACCTTGTTGATCTTCAAAAGTCCCAAGAGACAAGGGGTTGGGATGGGATGTTAGAATCCAGACTATAGGTGAGTATGGACAGGGAGGGGGCTCCAATTTGGAGAATGTGGGAGGAGGAGGTGGAATGAATCAGTAGAAAAGGAACAGGTTCAGCTCTCAGCAGAATCCCCACACCTCTTCCAAATGTCATGTTCCTCAATCATTGCTCTTGAAAAAGGGACTCCCTTCCTCCACCCACTCCAACAAGCCTTTAGAAACACTGACAGAGATTTCCTTTCCAAGCCCCCAACAATGGCAACTTCCCTGTTACTGCAAAGTCAATACTGGAAAGGTCGATACAGTATGATCGCCTATTAACTGCCCAGCTAAGGACCTCAATTGGTGCCAAGGCAACAAGGTGGCATGGTTCCCACTCAGTACCATCCCTCAATTATTTTCAAACACACACACATATACACACACACAAATGCACAAACATACATACAGACATACACAAACATGCGCACACCCACAGAAACACACACACACGCACACATGCACACAAATACACGTGTTTGACAGGAAATCAATGTTGTGCATATTACTGCAGGTACACAATCCTTTATCTGAGATTCCAGAATCCAAAAAGCTCCGAAAGCTGAAATTTTTTTTGTGGAGTGTGAAGCGTCATTTTGGCATGCAAACAGGTGACCCAACTCAGCACCCACTCGAACCTCGACACTCAGATGTGACATGGCAGCATGGCCCAGCACTGGCAGGTGCCTGTTGTGTCTCAGTGCTCATACTATTCACACATGTGTCTGCTGTAAGGTTTTTTTTATTTCACTGTGAAAATGTCATTTATTCTGAAATCTGAAAAATTCTGAATTCTGAAAAACAATTGGCTCCAAGGATTTCACATAAAGGATTGTGTACCTGTTCCATTGTTCTGTAAGTAGCAGTGAATAGGTAGATTTGAACAATTTCAGTGACCTACTGGTCAGAACTCAGCAGATGATAATACTGGAATTGTCAGATTCCAGACTGAGCTGTAGTTTGGTAGACCAAAGGCTTTCACAATGTATTTTTCATGGTGGTCATTCACTCAAAATTGTACAAAAGAGGCAGCCAATGAATGTTTAACAAAATAACACACATAAGAAACAAAGCAGATTTTTTTTAGATTACTTACAGCGTGGAAACAGGCCCTTCGGCCCAACAAGTCCTCACCGACCCGCCGATGAGCAACCCACCCAGACCCCCTACATTTACCCCTTCACCTAACACTATGGGCAATTTATCATGGCCAATTCACCTAACCTGAACATTTTTTGGATTGTGGGAGGAAACCGGAGCACCCGGAGAAAACCCACGCAGACACGGGGAGAATGTGGAAACTCCACACAGACAGTTGCCTGAGGCGGGAATTGAACCCGGGCCTCTGGCCCTGTGAGGCAGCAGTGCTAAACACTGTACCACCATGACGCCCACAAATTGTTTATATGTCTGAAAATTTGAAAATCTAATCAGAGGTAACAAAAAGTTAAATCCAACCATTTTTCTCAGCAATATAATTTACTGACACTCAACTATATGAAGTATCGCTTCTATCTTCAATCTCTAAGTCAACTGACAAGTTTACAAGTTTCAGAGTTTTGAGTTTTCTCCATGACTGCCTCTCCCGTAGTCACAAAACAAGCTAACTCATTGACATTTCTCTGACTTCAACTATGTTATAGTTACTAAGCAACAGAGCATAGAATCCCTACAGTGGAAATAGAAGCCATTCAGCCCATCGAATTTGCATCGACACACGAGTGGTTCTCTGAACAGTTGGTGTCAAACCCTAACCTTATCCCTATGACCCTGCATGTTTTTCTACTTAAATAATCATTGAATATCTTCTTAAATATCTCAATGGAACCTGCATCCACCACATTTTGAGACAGTGCATTCCAAATCTGGACTTCTGACTGTGAGAACAAGTCTCTTCTTTCACCTTTTATCCATCACTTTTACAAATACTTTAAAACCGTACCCTCAGGTTCACAATCCATTGATGAATGGGAACAATTCCTCCTGGTTAACTGCATCTGACGTATTATGCTTTTGTTAGAACTTCTTGAATCCCACTGAAAAAAAAGACTCTTTAAAAGAAGTCAACTTCAGAGAACAGAAAATGAAAAAAATATTTTCCTATACTGTACAACCCAAGTTCCCAAAAACAAATAATATAAACCTTCATCACACTACCAAACGTTCATCATTTGGTTCATCCTACCATACGCAAGAACTTTGTAGCTTCCCTGTATCTTTCTTTGGTAGATCCTTAGGACTGCAAATTTGGAATGAGAGATGAAGACTGCTAAACCTTGGATAAATATGCATGTGATGTCTTACATTCAGACAACAAATGGTTGATGTGTAGATATGTACCTTTGGAAAGCCATCTGATACCATGTATGGTGAAATCAGGTCAAACTGTATGTGATTTTCAGATCATTCAAATTAAATGACACATGACTATTTTGTTTATCTTTCTTCTTGGTGATAGATGAAAGATGGACAATTCTCCCTTTATATCTGTTTTAAAGCTGTGCACTGAAAGGGAAGAATGGTGTTTTATTGGATCATTATGCTTTAATGTGAGGATAACTTTGATAAGTGAATATGCTGTGTAAGTAACATATGTTACATTTTCTTATTTGTTTTACCAATAGCGGGGCTCCAGTTATTGCTCATTACTGACGACACAAGGGAAATACCAGCTTTTTGCAAAGACTGGCTATTTTAAGGTACTAATCTCAATTCTATCTTAAGTATATCTGTTTGCATTTTGGCTATAATGTCAGACTTTCAAAAGGACAAGTCCAGGAGGAAAATGAAACAAGATTTGCAATAATCAACGAGCCACAAGAAATCCACAGCTGCCAGAAACAACAAATCCATTCCCACTTTCAGCTCAGTGTGAAATGTATTCCTCAGAGTGCTTTCATATTCTGAACTCCCTGGGGTGGTCACTGGTCAGGACCTTACTTTACAGAGCTTGTCACTGAAGAATGTTAAATATGGCCACAGACAGAAAAAAAACTATAAACTATATCTGTAAATATGATTCAGAAAGGAAATAATTTCATCATGTTATTAATCTAACAGTATTAAATAAGATATCTACTGCCAGCTTTATTTTTTCCTTCACTTAGCATCATCTGGTGAAGGCTTGAAATGTCAATTTCCTCTTCCTTCTCAACTGTAATTATCTTTGTGATGGCATAAAGGAATCCCTTTCCCACCCCTTACAGGTACAAATCAAGGGTTCATGTTGGCACAGTGCAGTGCTTATTCATTCCTCCTACCAATGTAAGTGCAATATTCCAGCTATATAAAGGATCACAGAAGGCAGCGATGGAAAAGGGGAAAATACTGAAACTCCAAATGCAACCTTCAACCAACAACCAAAATGAAATGATTAGGAAGATAATTTTATCTTGGTTTAAAGCTGAAGACTACAAAATAATGAAAGTTTGCATCTTTTGGTTTGAAGTTGCAGCTTACAACTTTATTTTTGTGAGACTGAAGGGTTTTTATGGACCTTTTATTATAAAGGTTTGTCAGGTTAAGCAGTGTGTGTAGGTGATAGGGAGACTAGGCCACCTACTTTATAGAGACAGGCTAATGTGCTAGGCTCTTCTGTCATTGAGGATGGGGATATATGTGAAGGCTTGTTCTCCAGTGAGTTGTTTTTAATGATCCAGCACTCTAAATGACCAGATGCGGCAGGACTGCAGAGCTTAGATCTGATCCGTTGATTGTGGGCTTGCACTATCCATTGAATCAGGGTTGATCCCCTGCCTTGATGGTAATGGTTGAGTAGGGGATATGCTGGGCCATGAGTTTGCAAATTGTGCTGGAGTACAATTCTGCTGCTGTTGATAGATGCCCAGTCTTGAGTTGGTAGATCTGTTTGAAGTCAGGCCCATTTAGCACGACGATAGTGCCGCACAACATGATGGAGGGTATTCTAAATGTGAAGCTGGTATTTCATCTCCACAATGACTAGCCTGTGGTCACTCTGACTGATACTGTCTTGGACAGATGCATCTGCAACTGGCAGATTGGTAAGTATGAGGTAAAGTATGTTTTGTCCTATTGTTGGTTCCCTCACTATCTGTCACAGACCGGTCCAGCACCTATGTTCTTTAAGACCTGACCAGCTCAATCGGTAGTGCTGATTGACATTAGATAGACATTAAAAACCCCACCCATTCTGTGACCTTGCCATCCTCAGTGCTTCCTCCGAGTATTGTTCAACATGGAGGAGTACCAATTCACCAGCGGAGGGAGGATGGTACATGGTAATCAGCAGGAGGATTCCTCGCCCATGTTTAGCCTGAAGTCACGAGACTTCATAGTAAGCGGAGTCAATATTGAGGAATCCCCTCCTGACTGTATACCATTGTGCCACCACCACAGCAGGGTCTATTCTGCTGATGGGACAGGACATATTCAGGGATGCTAATAGTGACATTATTTGTAAGATATGATTCTGTATGACTGCATCAGGTTGTTGCTTGACTAAGTTGAGCGGCAGCTTTCCCAATTGCTTTTGATTAAAATGTTGATTACAGCAGTACATCCAAGACCCTAGTTTCAACTATAGGAAGTTTGGGCAGAGACCACCTAAGGGCCACATAACATCACGACTGACATTGAGGACAAAGCCAAACGGGGCAAGAATTGACCATAACTGTGTACCATATCATCACATATTTGTGATCTAACAACCTTTGTCCCAACACAACATTACAGAATAGAAGTAAAAGCATTTGAAATAGATATATTATTGCAAAATGGAACAAAACTATAAATAAATTCATTTGTGTCACATTTGTGCAAAAGAGATTATCGGTGCATGAAAGAGTGAGCATCAAGCCCCCTTGTCATTTAAAAATTGCCTTTAGTAAGGCTTTACAAGCACAGTGGAAGCTCCACTATCTGTCACAATAACTCAGATTGATGAATAATGTGAAGAGCTTTAATTTTGGTCTTTCTCTCACAATATAAAAGCATACCAGTTAAATGAATGATGCGATTCAAAAGCAAAAGAAGCATGATGTAATTTTATTCGTGGAGGGAAAGAAGATGAAGTACAAAGTGAGAATAGGAAGTGCTGTCGTATACAGGGATTCACTTTGCGTGAATTTGATGAATAATTTCCATGACAAGGAACAGGAATGTCTATAATGAAGTGTTTTTGATTGCGTTAGATTCAGGTGCTTAGAAATGGTTTTGCTTCTAAAAGAAAATACTCTCTCAGGAACGTACATGGCTACTTTTAACATTATAACCAAAAAGGCTAAGAGATGAAAGTATTTATCCAGTACTTATTGCAACTTCCTCATTTCCTTTTTTAGAAAAAAACTGGATGTAGTTTTATTTTAAATGTTGGAAGTATCCCTGAAATGTTCACTAAAATCTGACTTAATATTAGGTATTTAGAATTTGAAATCAAGACTTTAATGTCAACTTCATTTTCAAATGACCATAGTTTAATAGAAACTGAATTAACTCCATAGAGGCTGGAATACCTTCAACAGGTCACCCTTTATTTACACATGGAAAAATCTTGACACAGATCCATCTCTCCTCAGAGCCAACTCTCCTGTTTATATCTGTCAGCCAGGACTCTCTGTTTGGACCAGATTAACAGCACCAATCGGGTAGCTCATATTCTGTGAGGTCCACCTGGGTGACATCATTGCAATCATTACATCTCTCCCCCTCTGAGTTCGCAAACATAGGTTGGTTTTTTTTTTGTAGCTCCTCCTGGGGTGTATTAGTACCAGGTTGGGTTCCTCCAACTCTGCCTCAAGATATGGCTGGCATGTAATGCATAGTAGCTCGCCTCTTGTGCCCAGAGCGTCTCGGAAGAAATTCATTTGAGGCACCGATGTTCACCATGTCCATTGCAGATTCCGAGATTCTTCAACACTTGATGGATAAGAAGAACCCCTGGGTTCCAGAACAGTGGGAAAGGCTATTGAGGAGTCAGGCACACTGGCTCTCACACAGTTTACAGCTTTCATCTGGTCCACATGCTTGACCATCGCACCCACCTGGATGTTACATTTCACTGGACATGACCTCGTATTGACCATGCCATTTACCCATGCAGGGCCATTCCCATGGTTCCTACACCAAACTCCATCCCTGAAGTAAACTGTCTCTGGCAATTAGTCGAATCTCGCGTCCGGCATTCATGTTGCTGATGCAATTTCACTCTCCCGGCAAGGCCCGGGAAGGTCAGAATTAACCTGGTGAGGAGTCTTCTACCCATTATCAACTCTGCTGGAATTATTCCTGAGATGGACACGGTGAACATCAGTGCCTCAAATGAATTTCTTCCGAGACGCTCTCGGGCACAAGAGGCAAGCTACTATGCATTATATGCCATCCATATCTTGAGGCAGAATTGGTCCGATAATCAAACAGGATTCGGGACAGTTTGGTACCTGAAGTATTGATTTTAAGCCAGAAGTCTCAGTATTCCATCTTGTGTTATTTCATCTCATTCATCCATCCCATATTAAAAATGGCTTAAGGCACTATTCACTGCAAAGGATATGAACCTTGACAATCATCTGACAATAGTACACCTGTATGTACAAACAAACAAATTGCAAGGAGGAATAGGACATTGCCCTTCAGTAAGACTGTGGCAGATTGGTCTACCCCATATTTCTACCTATCCATGATATCCTTTCGCTCCTTTGCCCTTCAGCATATTCAAAGACTCTGTTCCCACCATCTTTCAAGGAAGAATGTTCCAAAGCTTCAAATCCCTCTATGAGAAAACAAAATCTCTTTATTTCTGTCTTAAAGTGTGATCCATTATTTTTAAGCAGTGTTCCCAGTTTTAGAAATTTAAATATAAACTTACGCTCCAGAATAGTTGGTTCCCTAGCCAAGTTGGCCCAGCACATCTAATATGGGGATCCATCTGGACATATAGAAAATTGCCCAAAATGTCCTCAGTACTAAAAGGACAAATCCAACTCTGCTAATTACCCCCCATCAATCTACTTTCAGTCAGTTGTTATGTGATGACAGGGATCATCGACAGTGTTATTAAGGATCACATGCTTAGCAACAACCTGTCCATTGACACTTAGTTTGGGTTCTTCCAGGCGACTCAGCTCCTGACCTAATTAGAAACTTGCTCCAACCATGTAGAAAAGGCTGAATTCTAAAAGCGAGGTGAGAGAGAGTGCCCTTGACTTCAAGGCTGACTGTAACGTCAAGGAGCCAAAGCTAGACCAGAATCAATGGAAATCAGGGTAAAAACCTTCCGCTGGTTGGAGTCATATCTGGCATATAGGAAGATGGTTGTGTTGTAAGGTAAATCATCTCAGCTCCAGGATATCTCAGCAGGAGTTCCTCAGGTAGTCTCCTAGACCTAACTTTCTTCAGCTGCTTCATCAATAGTCCTGCCTGTATCCTAAGCTCAGAAGTGAGGATGGTCACTAACGGTTCCACAGTGTTCAGCATTGTTCATGATTCCAGCTGCGTGCATATGCAGCAAGACCCGACAATATCCATGCTTGAGATAGAATCATAGAGTCATAGAGATGTACAACATGGAAACAGACCCTTCAGTCCAAACTGTCCATGCCGACCCAATCTAGTCCCACCTGCCAGCACCCGGCCCATATCCCTCCAAACCCTTCCTATTTATATACCCATCCAAATGCCTCTTAAATGTTACAATTGTACCAGCCTCCACCACTTCCTCGGGTAGCTCATTCCATACACGTATCACCTTCTGCATGAAAAAGTTGCCCCTTTAGGTCTCTTTTATATCTTTCCCCTCTCACCCTAAACCTGTTCTCTCTAGTTTTTGACACCCTGATCCCAGGGAAAAGACTTTGTATATTTACCCTCTACATGCCCCTCATAATTTTGCAAACCTCTATAAGGTCACCCCTCAGCCTCCATCACTCCAGGGAAAACAACCCCAGCCTGTTCAGCCTCTCCCTATAGCTCAAAGTGGTAAGTCTCATTCATGCCACATGAATGCCAGGCAATGATAATCTCCAAGCAAGAAACTAACCATCAGCCTTTGACATTCAATGGCTTTACTATCACTGTATTACCCAGTATTGATATCTTGGGAGTTGCCATTGACCAAAAACCAAACTGCAGTAACCATATTCATACTGGAGCTACTAGAGCACGTCAGAAGTGAGTGACAAATTATGCAGCGAGAAATTCATGTTTTGTGTCCTCAATGTCTGTCCACTATCTACAAGGCATAGGTCAGAAGTAACTCTCCATTTATCTGGATAAAGTGCCTGCTTATTTGGTAGCTCATCCATTACTTTCAACATTCATGTTATTCATCACTATATAGACAGGCAGGAGGCTGGAAGTACAGCAAACCAGACAGCATCAGGAGGTGGACTCCAAATAAACCCCACCACCAAGAACATCTTCCCCTCCCTGCCCCTCTCTGCCTTCCTCAAGGATCATTCTCTCCGACAGTCCTTGGTTCACACCAGCTCCACCACCGAGCCCCCAGGTACCTTCCCCTGCAACCAGAAAAGATGCAAAACCTGCCAGTACACCACACCCCTCACCTCCATCCAGGGCCCCAAACAGTCCTTCCAGGTGAGACAGAGGTTCACCTACTTCTCTTCCAACCTAGTTTACTGCATCAGGTGCTCCTGATGTGGTCTTTTCCACATCGGGGAGACCAAACATAAACTTTGGGAATGGCTCACCGAGCATCATAGTCGGGTCTGCAGGGGCTGACCAGACCTTCTAGTCACTGCTTATTTCAAGTCCCCCATTATTCCCTTTCCAAGATGACCATCCTTGCCTTCCTCCATTGTCAAGACAAACCACAGCTCCTATTGGAGGAACAACCCCTTATCTTCTGCCTGGGCACCCTGTAGCCCGGAGGACTCAACATTTAGTTCTCCAATTTCAAATAACCTCCGTCCCCATCCCCTGACTCCCTTCCCAGCCCCTCCCCCTCCCTTCCACTCCTCCCTGCCACCAACTGGATCAATTCCTCCCATTGACCTACATCTGTCTTCACCTATCTCCACTTCACCACCCTGCCCCCACTTTCCCCTTTATCAGCAGTTGCCCCCACACACATTCGCAGTCCTGAAGAAGGGTTACACCTGAAGCGTCAACTTCTCCACCTCCTGATGCTGCCTGGCTTACTGCGCTCTTCCAGCCTCCTGCTTGTCTACTTTGGATTCCGGCATCTGCAGTTCTTTTTTTTGTCTTCATCACTATGTGACAGCACTGCATACCTTCAACACGATGTACTACAGCCATTCACCTAAACTCTTCCAACAGCACTTTCCAAACCTATAACCTCTACCATCTATAAGGACAAAGGCAGCAGGTACACGGGAACAGCTGCAAGTTCCCCTCCAAACCATTCACCATCCTGACTTGGAACCACATCACCATTCCTTCACTGTCGCTGGGTCAAAATCTGGGAATTCCCTCCCTAGCAGCACTGAGAGTTTTCCAACATTCCGTGGACTGCAGTGATTCAAAACAGTAACTCACTACCATCTCATCAAGGGTAATGAGGAGTGGACAATATATGCTGATAGATTGTAATCAAATGAACAAATGAAAAAATACATGGGCTGTGATGCTGTTAAGTACTTTGTGTATATTCCGAAAGCAGCAGTACAAACTGCAACAGTTGAAATAGTAATAGAACTAGCTTGAAAAAATGCAGTTTCCTATTTTCACAGGTTCTGTTTTCCCTATTTGAGTGTTCCCCACTGCTCCTTGCAGTCTCACAAACTCAGTTGAAACTTCAAAAAGGCTAGTCCCAGGATTCATTATATTATTACAGGTTCCTTGTGTTCTTCAAGCACTAACACTTGGCATTTTCTGTAGTTGTTGCCCATTGGGGGCAGGATTGAAAAAATTCATTCAAGTGAGGGGACCTCAAGTGGAGTGTAAAGCCAACTGTGACCAGTTGAAAACTTGAACATGTGTAATGCTTTTGTAAAGTTCCTTACGTTCCCAAGAATAATGAGTTGCAAACCTAATTCTCATCTGCTAATTATATTTTTTTATGGTAGTTAAAAGTTCATGAAACAAAAAATTGAATTTAATACTGATCTGATTGTAGCAGATTATAAGTGCAAATTTTAACCAAAAGCCATAAAATAACTTCTCAAAAATTTATTTTCATGTTATTTCTATGAATTAAGTAAACTTAATTTTGACAATTTGTTAGCTTTCATAACTGCTTTTAGAATGTACTGAAGATTGTTTATTCTCTTCATCACAATATCCTTCATTTATTTGTTAAATTAAGATATTAATTGTTTATTTTCAGGGTAATTTAGTTGCAATCAAACATACAAATAAGAAAAGGATTGAGCTCACCAGGCAAGTGCTGTTTGAACTAAAATACGTAAGTGTGTCTTTTCCTGTCGATAACATAGATGTCCTTAGCAGTGCTTTATCAGCCTGAGCATAAGTGTACCCAGGTTTTCTCTCTGTTACAGATGCGGGATGTGCAGTTTAATCATTTGACAAGGTTCATTGGAGCCTGCATTGATCCACCTAACATCTGCATTGTAATAGAATATTGCCCTCGAGGAAGTCTTCAGGTAAGATTTGTAACACTAATGGGAAATGAAAACTGAACCCACAGTAGTCTCTGGTTGAAATATTTTTGATTTGATTTATTATTGTCACACATACCTAAGTAAAGTGAAAAGTTTTGTTTTGCAAGCAGTACAGATTGAGATTTGAAAAGTTCATTCAGAAATCTAATAACAGCGGGGAAAAAGCTATTCTTGAACCCATTGGTACGTGTGTTTAAGCTTTTGTCTCTTCCGCCTGATGGAAGAGGATGGATGAGATTATAGCCATGGTGAGAGGAGTCTTTGATGATGTTGGCAGCCTTTCCTTGGCAATGAGAAGTGCAGATGGAACCAGTGGATAGAAGGTTGACTTGCGTGATGGTCTGGGCTGTGTTTATAATCTTCCGTAGTCTCTCACAGTCCTGGGCAGTGCAGTTGCCGTACCATGCTGCGATTCATCCAGATAGAATGCTTTCTATTTTTTTTCTTCTTTTTACTTGTCTCCATGCTACTGCCTAACTGCGGTAGTGCTTACATTTTCCCAAGCACCCATGTTGCGTGTGTGCATGTATGAGACACAGTGAAGAACAAGGGCGTAAACCTTTATTTGTATTCCACCACCAGGAAGAGAGGAAACACCAGAGTGGCCAGTCATAAGCAGTGCCCTTAGAATACTTTCTATTGTGCATCTGTAAAAGTTGGTGACGGTCCTTATGGACTTGTTGAATTTCCTTAGCCACCTGAAGAAGAAAATGCCTCTGACCATCACATCTATTTGGGTGGTCCTTCCTCAAGTTGCTGAAAGTAGTTTCATCAGTGGGCATCAAGCAGCTGGCTTCCAGAAATTACATTTTCAACATCAGCTTCAAAAACACAGTTATTTTACCAAGATAAATACTTACTTATTAATAGTAAAGCCAAGAACTGAGGATGCTAGAAATCTGAAACAAAAATAGAAATTCCTGGAGAAAATCAGCAGCATTTGTGAAGAGAAAGCAGAGTTAATGTTTTGAGTCCAGTGACCCTTCATCAAAAATGTTAATTGTTAACTAATTAAACATAGCCCATTATTGTACTTGCGAAGTAAAAATTGATTATTAATAATAGTAAGTTAGCTTGCTGAGCTTGAAGCTTTGTCTTCAGACATTTGATAACCATACTAGGTAACTTTATCAGTAAGAGTCCATCTTCTCAAAAATCACTATTGATTATTAATATCCCAACGTAAGGGAACCCAAACAGCAAAAGCTTTAATTACTGTTATGGTGCCGTGCTGTAGCCAATGAGATCTAAATTCCAGTCTCATTTGCTCCAAAGGTGTGTAATGACATCTTTGAACAGGTTGATTAGGAAGAATTTTCCAAATGCTGTGGGTGCGAAGCAAGTTTGCATTCAGCTACATTTTGATATTTCAGGTGTGTTTTGTGTCCAAAATTGAGTGTAAGCAAATGTATGTTATTTTGGTTAGATAGTCAATGCATATGCTTAGGCCAGAAAGTATGAAGAGTGTAACGTCAGTCAGTGAGCATACTGATTGAATCCAGTAGTGCATTATTTTAATGTTCCTGTTAAAATCCACAGTTAACCTTGCATAGTGGAACAATCAATTACAAAGCATTCTTTCCCATCAGGTTACATCAAGGAATCATCAATAACTTTGGCTTAGTTTCTCATTAACATCTATCAAGCATTAATGAGTTAGTTCTCATATTTGGTGATCAGGACTGCTATATATGATTAACATGGCTGTCACCGTGTAGTGGGATATATAGTAATAAAACTTGGTTCTGACACCAAGGGTTCACATGCCCTGTCACTTGCATCCAACTTCCAGCAGCATGACAGGGTCATTAAGCAGGTATGACATAGAGGAGGACAAGCTGCTCAAATAGGAAGGAAGAGGAGGAGAAGGAATTGCACCAGGAGCTCCTATCCATCCAATGTGCTCAGAAAGTGAAGTGGTTTTGTTTTGTTCAGGGTATTGGTAGCGCCTTTCAATGTCAACTCTGCCATGGCTGCTTTTGGGAGCCCTGACTAGACATTATTATTACCAGACACTTACCAAGTTGCCAGTCCACCTTTTGAGGCATTGCAAATTCCCAGCCGGGGGCATGATAGCTGTGTTTCACTATGGAGGTGTTACTGAAGTGTGTCACTGGTTGCAGGCAGCCTGGTGACTTACAGAGTATGGAAAAGACAGAATTGTCAGTGACTGTAAAAGTGATTCTGAATGCAACTGTGGGAAGAACATTGTCATCTAGAATAGTACGGCAGGGATCCCGATCATTTAGTCCAAATAGAATGAAGAAATAGGTGATGGTTAAACATGGCCATTCTGCTATAACACACATTTCATCAACATGACTTTGCTGTAATGCTCTTTCTAAAGCACAAACATTTAAAATGTGCATTGGCTGTAACACAGTTACATCGCCAACACTTTAAGCGCTGTTTCTCAAGTGTGAATTTTCTATAACATGGTGTTGCATAAGAATACAACCAATGCGTGATAAGCGAACTGACTATATATTAATTCAGAGGTAATTGGGTGAGCACTTGACTGGGTGCAAATAAAGGGGGACCATGTAATCAGTTTTGGAGTTTGTGGTGTGGGAGTGGAAATAAATCTCTTGAGTAGGAAAGTATATGTCTGGAATTGATGTAAGTAGCATTTAACCTCTGGTATTTAACAAAGGATGGTTTGCATTGGCCTTTGTCCAGACTGAAACAGGCAAAGTCTACAACATCTTACTATCTGTTGGTTGCATTCGATGCAGATAAAGAGGAATACATAACCAGAAACTGCCAAGTTAGCAGTTTTCTCCAGGTGCAGGGAGCCCTTGTGACTGTACACTTGCCTGTAAGCTCAGAGATGTAAACTATCCTAATCTATCTGTGTTTCACTGGAGTGTTGCCCTACTCTGCATACATTTTAACTTGAAGGTGGAAGACTATAAAAAATGTTTTATACTGTTTCATTTGGCCTGATCAGGCTACAATTTCCGCTGATGCTAATTCCTCTTTGAAGAAGAATAAGACCCTTGGAATACACGTTGGGAAAATGTCTTCCTTGATAGTGAAAAAGTAGTGTTCGGATCATTATCATCATATCATTGGGGAATGATAGAATAATGGCAGTGTCATTAATGTAATAACCCTATGGTTTAGAACAATGTTCTGGTGACATGAGTTCAAATCCAATCACAGCAACTGGGAGATCTCTTAAAAATAATTAATAAGTCTATGAACCAAATTATTCATAATCATGAATTCGGGCATCTTCATGTATTCAGGCCTACACTCTAAACTAACTTAGTAAGGTGTTAAAAATCTTTACAGAATGAAATATTATGAAGCACATAGATTGTAACAGTTCAAGATGGCAGCTCAGTACCATTTTCCCAAGGACAGGCACTGATTAGTGACAAGTATATATCTTTCCAGTAATACCCATATTCCAAAGAATGTATAAAAAAACTTCATATATAAAATGATCGTAAGCAACGGAGTGGGGCCAGCTGAAAAGGAAGGGTGCAATATACAAGATGAAGAAAAGTAACAAGGGCAGGAGATGCATGGGAACACCACCAAGTTCTCCTCCAAACCACACATCATTCTGACTTGGAAATATGTCACTATTCCTTCACTGTTGCAGTGCCAAAGTCCTGGATGTCATTTCTTAACATTTCAGGAACACTTAAATCACTATAGAATATTATGGTTCAAGAATAAAATACAAGAGCAAAGATGTACCGCTGAGGCTGTAAAAGGCTCTGGTTGGACCGCAATGGAATATTGCGAACAATTTTTGCTGCCATATCTAAGGAAGGATGTGCTGGCCTTGGAGGGGATCCAGAGGAAATTTGTAGGAATGAAGGGCTTGTCATATGGGGAGTGGTTGAGGACTGTGGGTCTGTATTCAGTGGAGTTTAGAAGGATGAGAGGGGATCTGATTGAAACTTACAGAATATTGAGAGGCCTGGATAGGGTAGACATAGAGATGTTTCCACTAGTAGGACAGACTAGGACCTGAAGGCACAAACTTTAGAACTGAAATGAGGTGGAATTTCTTCAGCCAATGAGGGGTGAACCTGTAGCTGAATCATTGCCACAGAGGGCTGTGGAGCCTTGAGTGTACTTAAGACAGAGATAGGTTCTTGATGAGTAAGGGAATCAAGGGATATAGGAAGAAAACAGGAGAATGGAGTTGAGAAATACATCACCCATGACCAACGGACCAAACATATATTTACCCAGCCTTGACAGCCCTCTATGGGTAAAGGTTTAATATCCTCTGAGAGCAGATATTCATCCTTCTCTCTGTCTTAAACATGGAACCTCTTATTCTCAGATTATACCCTCTGGTCCTAGATTCTCCCACAAGGGGAAACAATCTCCCCACGTCTACACTGTTAAGTCCCCTTACAATCTTACATGTCTCAATAAGGTCACTGCCAATTCATCTGAATTCCAATGAGTATGGTCCAAAGCTACTCAAATTTTCTTCATAAGATATTCCCTTCATGCCTGGCATCAGTCCAGTGAAGCTTCTCTGGACTGCCTCCAAAGCCAGTTTATCTTTCCTAAGAAAAAGGGCCCAGAATTGTTCACAGTATTCCAGCTGGGGTCTGACCAGTGTCTTGTATAGTTTTAGTGAAACCTCCCTTCTTTTATACTCCACTCCCTTTGAAATCATGGCCAACACTTGATTTGCTTTCTCTATTACTTGTTGAGTAGAGATGCTACCTTTTTGAGATTTATTCATGAGGACTTCCAGACCTTTTTACAGATCTTCTCCATTTAAATAATATTCAGTTCCTCAATTGTTCCTGCCAAAGTGCATAATCTCACATTTCCCTATACTTTATTCCATCTGCCAAAGTTTTACTCACTCGCTTAACCTTTCTATGTCCCTTTTTGTGTCATCTAAAAATTTGACTGTAGTATATTCCCTTTCCTCACTGAAGTCACTGATATACAGTGTTAATAATTGCGACCTCAGAACTGATCCCTTTGGCAGTCCAATAGGCACAGGATTCTGAAAATGCGTTCTTTATCTAAAGTCTTTGTCTTTTGTTCATTAGCTAATGCTGTTTCCAATATCATGTGCTTTAAATTATTAAGTAATGGTGGTATGTTATAAAATGCCTTTGAAAATCTAAATACATTATATCTACTGGTTCCCTTTTATCTATCCTGTTCGTTACTCCCTCAAAGAACTCTTACAAATTTGTCAGACACTATTTTCCCTTTGTGAAGCTGTGCTGACTTTGATCGTAATATTTATTTCTAAATGCCTTGCTATTACATCCTTTATAAAGATGCCAACGTTTCCCAATAACCAGCTTTAAATTAAACAGCCTGTAATTACTTATTTGTTGTCTCCTCTTTTTAAATAAATGCGTCGCATTGGCACTTTCTCTGTTGTGACAGCTTTGTATTTATTTTCTGTCCTCCTTTTAGAGACATAGAGATGTACAACATGGAAACGGACCCTTCAATCCAACATGTCCATGCCGACCAGATATCCCAACCCACTCTAGTCCCACCTGCCAGCACCCAGCCCATATCCCTCCAAACCCTTCCTATTCATATACCCATTCAGATGCCTTTTGAAATGTTGCAACTGTACTACCCTCCACCACTTTCTCTGGCAGCTCATTCCATACACTTACCACCTTCTGCATGAAAAAGGTTGCCCCTTAGGTCTCTTTATATTTTTCCCCTCTCACCCTAAACCTCTAATTCTGGACTCTCCCACCCCAGGGAAGAGACTTTGTCAGTTTATCCTATCTAAGCCCCTCATGATTTATTAAACCTCTACAAGATCAGTCCACAGCCTCCAACACTCAAGGGAAAATAGCCCTAGCCTATTCAATCTCTCCCTATAGCTCAACTCCTCCAACCCTGGCAACATCCTCGTAAATCTTTTCCGAATCTTTTCAAGTTGCACAACATCATTCCGATAGGAAAACTAGAATTGCACACAGTATTCCAAAAGTGGCCTAACCAATGTCCTGTACAACTGCAACATGATCTCCCAATTCCTGTCCTTAATACTCTCAAAGACAACACAAACACACATACAGACACACACGTCCAGACACACATAGACATACAAACACACACACACACACATATACAGAGACATACCTCCATCCACACAGAAATTGTACTTTTTTTCATTACAGAAGGCAGTAACCTGGACCCCACTTTGACTGACACATCTCCTTTTTGTCCTCAAAAGCACCGTAATTTTATTATTTCTGTAATTTAACTTGCATGGACCCCAATCTAAAGCTGACCGACAGCTTCAAAATAGTTGGCACTGTTCCCAAATACAAACTAATCAGGAACAGCATGATTCTGAACCCATGACACATTCAAGAAAGTTGTTGCATGAGTTTTGTAAACAAACCTGCACATATACCAAATATTTACTGGTACTGGCTGCATGAAGGCACAGAAGTACTAATGCAATTCTAAGAGCATTCAGAGGCATGCTTCCTTGAAGATTGTGAATTTTTACATAAATTAGTGCATTTCTATACTTCACTTTTATTGGAATTTCAGTCTAAAAAGAGCGAAACAAGGACATACAATTTTCATTACTCTGCTTTATTCCATTGCCGTAAATCCAGTTGAGTTCAATATGGAGGTCCTGCCATAGTTAAGTCATAGTTTCATCTGAAAATAATGAGTTAGGATAAGGAGCAGCATTGGCTCTCTTGAGCATGTTCTGCCATTTGCTAAGTTCACAGCTGGTCTGATTATGAACTCAATCCATTTTCCGGGCTAGCTTCGTCCTATTTCCTTTGACTCTCTTATCCTTCATTAATCTATCTCTATCATAAAAGTATTCAAAGACCTGCCTCCCCAACCATAATTATATGTGGCAACTCTGGGGCAAAGGGACTTTTGGATTTTCAACATGCAAATCAGACTGAAATTTATGAACATGTGTAAATGCACTCACAAAATGTTCAGGGGGAATGAACTGAGTAGAGGGACTAACAAAACAATTGAAGAACCATGGCATACAATGGGTCAACAACACGTTGCTGTAAGATAATGGTGTAGATAAATTACACTCTTCACCTTCCTTAATAATTGACACGCTAGTTGTGAGAAATTTAGATAGTAAAATTGAATATATATTTAGCAATAACTGGGCCAAAGTCCTGGAAAATCATTGTAAACAACACTAACAGACTGCGGAGATTTAAGACAATGGATCGCCGTCTCCTTCTGGAGAGCAACTGGGGATTGAGCATAACTGCCTTATCACGACTGCAGCTCGTGAGTGAATTTTTAAGAATATTGGATCTGAAAAGAAACAAGTTGATGGAAGCATCCATTTTATATGTCAGCTTTGAAGAAGGGGAGCCACAAAATTTGAGTGCAGAAAGTAGGGCAGGTCATAGGTCAGCCTGTTGCTGAAATAAGAGCCCAACTTAGTACATTTTCTCAATCTGACCAAAATACTATAGGATGGAATAATTTATGGAATGAGAAAGGCAGCTGAGGAATCTGATCACAAATGAGACAGTGCAGAAGAGGTGATCAATAGGAGCAGTTAAAGGGCAAGATGACTGCTTATGAGGTGAAGAACATGGAATCATTCTGATGGGAGCCAGGCAAAGGTCATGAGGTAATCAAAGAAGTGCTAAATTTCAAAGCCAGTGGGAGGAGGAGGAGAGAAAGAGAGCGAGAGAGAGAGGGAAGAAATCCAATTGTGCAGCCAGTGTGGAATGCAACACAGACCAAAAGGTTGCTCAACATTGTGGAAAGCAGCCATAAATTGTGGCAACGTTAATATTGTGGTCGATGTTGCAATTCAGTGAACAAACAAAAATCACATTCATGCTATGCAGTCTTGAGCAGATGCAGTCCACCCAATGAGAGAGATTGAGAACTGTTGCCGAAAGTGAAAAACATCGAATTGGAGTTAGTGTCATGTTCACGTTCATGTTACATGGGCATTAGGACAGATGTGGCCCTAGTGGACTGCGAAGGAAGACTAAAGGTAATTGATGAGCAGTAGCAGATGTTTAAGGAGATATTCAATTCCTGCCAACTAAAATATATTCCAAGGAGGAAAAAAGATTGTAAAAGAGGATACAACATCCCTATCTAAGCAAGGAGGTTAAAGACAGCACCATGAGTGGCACGGTGGCAGAGCAGCACAGTGGTTAACACTGCTGCCTCACAGCGCCAGAGACCGGGTTAATTTCCCACCTCAGACGACTGACTGTGTGGAGTTTGCATATTCTCTCCGTGTATGCGTGGGTTTCCTCTGGGTGCTCCGGTTCCTCCCACAGTCCAAAAATGTGCAGGTCAGGTGAATTGGCCATGTTAAATTGCTCGTAGTGTTAGAGGTAGGGGAATGGGTCTGGGTGGGTTGCGGGTCGGAGTGGAATTGTTGGGCCGAATGGCCTGTTTCCACACTGTAAGTAATCTAATCGAATCTAAAAAAAATTAAGACCTTAAGACATAGGAGTGGAAGTAAGGCCATTCAATCATGGCTGATGGGCATTTCAACTCCACTTACCAGAATTCTCCCCGTAGCCCTTAATTCCTCGTGACATTAAGGCATAGCACTAGGCTGGAACATGAGAAAACATTTAAAAAACTGCAAAAGAATTACGAAAAGTAACAAAGAGAACAAAGGTAAATTATGAAAGAAAAGCAGTGCAAAATGTAAGTTTGGATAGCAAAAGCTTCGATAAGTATTGTCCTGACCTGGTCGCCCAGTTATTGGAAGGATATTATTAAGCTGGAGAGGGTTCAGAAGAGATTTGCCAGAATGTTGCCGAGAATGGAAAGTTTGAGTTGTAAGGAAAGGCTGGATAGGCTGAGACGTTTTTTCACTGGAGTGTAAGAGGTTGAGAGGTGACCTTTGGCGGGATTGGTGGTCAGTGAAGAGGCCAACGCGGCGAAGTGGTGGTCAGTAAGTGGGCTCAGTGCGGACACGTGGCGGTCAGTGAGTGGGCTCAGTACGGATACGGGGTGGTCAGTGAGGGGGCTCAGTGCGGACACATGGTGGTCAGTGAGGGGGCCAAGTGCGGACGCGTGGCGGTCAGTGAGGGGGCTCAGTGCGAACACATGGTGGTCAGTGAGGGGGCCAAGTGCGGACGCGTGGCGGTCAGTGAGGGGGCTCAGTGGGACACGTGATCAGTGAGGGGTCTCAGTGCGGTTACGTGGCAGTCAGTGAGAGGGCCCAATGCGGACAGGTTGTGGTCAGTGAGAGGGCTCAGTGCAGGCACATGGTGGTCAGTGAGGGGGCTCAGTGCGCACACGTGATGGTCAGTGAGGGGGCCCAGTGCGGACACATGGCGGTCAGTGAGGGGGCCCAGTGCGGACACGTGGTGGTCAATGAGGGAGCTCAATGCGGACACGTGGCAGTCAGTGAGAGGGCTCAGTGCGGACACGTGGTGGTCAATGAGGGGCCTTTAGTTGCTTCTTTGTTGATAAAAATTCTCACCTTCCACTAATCGTGTATTCCTCTTCTATTGTAATAGAACCATTGCACTAATACAACTATTCTTACCGTTATAAAATGCTTTCAGTAAGCCACTTTCATTCTAAACTCACTGTGGGTAAAATTTAGGGCAGCAGTATTCCTGTGTAAGCTCCTTCACATCAGTATTGTTGCTGATAGAAATTTGCTTGAAAGATCAATGTTACCCATATATAACATCATAAAATAATTGGCATTCACAGTGTAGTGATATAACTGACAGTGTTTCTGCTTGCTTAAATTGGCACTTCATCAAATCTGACATCTTCTTTCATACATATCTTCAAGCATAAGATTAAGCTGACCTCTCTGTAATTGCTTTGGATTCCCGCTGAGCACTTTGTTTAATGATAGGCTGTTCTCCCAACCTGCAAAGGACACTTGCCCATTCGCTCAGGGCATCTATGCAAATTAAAAGCACTTCATCAGTAAATAAGGTTTTTGTTCATCTTGCTTCCTTCAATTTGTGCACTCAGCTGCATCCCCAGAGACTGTTATCTACAGTGCTTACATGACACCTGAGGGCTCAGTAAGTTGTCCTATAATTGCTCCTTTTTCTGATTTGCTGCCTAGTTGTGATTAAATTGTATATCATCCAGGAATACATTCTTTGTGTTCCTCTCAGTGGGTTAAACAAAGACATTAGGGAAAATAAATCTTAGTGTAAACTCAGCATGAATATTTAAAAAATTGAATGTATGGACAGATTTAACACTTTTTATTATAATTTAACAAAGTCCAGTAAAACCCTCTTCACTTAGGATTTATTTCATCAGTGTTGCTGGTGATTTTCAGTCTGGGCTTTAGGTGATTTTACTAAGACAGGTGAACATTTTGACCATTATCTTGTGTATTTGTGGTAGTCTGGTGGACTATCATTTAAGAAACTGGTCACATGCCATAATGATGACATGAGTGAACACATCTTTAATAAAGCTCTTACTAGTTGGTAAACATTTGGGCTTCCTGATTCTTCTTGAAACATAATACATTGTAAAAATTCACATGCCAGCATAGATTAAAATGTGAATGTGCAGGTTAATGTCCTTCATGACCTGTCGTTCCAAAGAAGACAGCTAATTCGGAAGAAATCTTCCAAAACTCATTAACATTTCAGACACCATCAGTATGAAAGTATTTAATAAATTGTTTAATGAGAAAATCATTGTTATTGCACCTTCTTTACTGGATTAGAAGGACAATGTATATTTATTTTAAATGGTTTCTGCTTTTATCTTTTCAGGATATACTTGAAAATGAAAGTATTAACCTTGACTGGGTATTTCGCTATTCACTAATTAATGATATTGTAAAGGTAAGGAACATGAGAGTAGTTGAGATATGGAATATAATTTAGCTAATCTAGGACATTGTATTCAGAAAATGTCATTAGTAAAAAGCATTCCATTGGGTCTGTTTCCTACAAAGCAAGTTTCACAAAGCAATGTTTGGAAAAACAACCAGTAAATCTGAGGCTGATACTTCTTGGAAGAATTTTGATTATTTGAATAAAATCAGCAAAAAAAATGAGTGTATTTGGATGCTGAAAGTGTTAAAATCACATTTTTTAAATATTGCATCTTTTTCAACCACAGGCCATCTCAAATACTTTATAGCTCTTCAATGCAGTGTCTCTCAGTGTAAAATATATGTAGGCTATGTGCACACAGACGCTCTCACAAACAGTAAAGTGATTGATGGGCCAGATTGATGGTTTCCATGATCCTGAATGAGCAACAAATAATAACCAGAGCACTGTACTCTACCTTTCTTTGAAATAGATCTACATGATATGTAAAGATGAGGCGTGAAGGTTCAGTAGGGGCGATTGAGAGTTATAAGGTAGCCAGGAAGGAGCTAAAGAGGGAGCTAAGAAAAGCGAGAAGGGGACATGAAAAGTCTTTAGCTGGTAGGATTAGGGAAAACCCAAAGGCTTTCTATAGGTATGTCAAGAATAAAAGGATGACTAGGGTAGGTATCGGTCCAGTCAAGGATAGTAGTGGGAAGTTGTGTGTGGAGGCGGAGGAGATTGGAGAGACATTAAATCAGTACTTTTCATCAGTATTCACTCAGGAACAGGACACTGTTGCTGATGTGAATATGGAATCACAAATAATTAGAATGGATGCCCTGGAAATATGCAGGGAAGAGGTTTTGGGAATATTGGAAAGGATGAATATAGATAAGTCTCCTGGGCCTGATGGCATTTACCCCAGGATCCTATGGGAAGCTAGGGAGGAGATAGCAGAGCCATTGGCCTGGATTTTTATGTCGTCATTGTCAACGGGAATAGTACCAGAGGACTGGAGGATAGCGAATGTGGTCCCATTGTTCAAGAAAGGGAGTAGGGATAGCCCTAGTAACTATAGGCCAGTGAGTCTGACTTCAGTGGTGGGCAAAGTCTTAGAGAGAATGGTAAGGGATAAGATTTATGAACATCTGGGTAGGAATAACGTGATCAGGGATAGCCAGCATGGTTTTGTGAAGGGCAGGTCGTGCCTCACAAACCTTATTGAGTTCTTTGAGAAGGTGACTAAGGAAGTGGATGAGGGTAAAGCAGTAGATGTTGTGTATATGGATTTTAGTAAGGCGTTCGATAAGGTTCCCCATGGTAGGCTAATGCTAAAACTTCGGAGGTATGGCATTGAGGATACATTAGAGGTTTGGATTAGGAATTGGCTGGCTGGAAGGAGACAGAGGGTAGTAGTTGATGGATTATGTTCATCTTGGAGCGCAGTTACTAGCGGTGTACCACAAGGATCTGTTTTGGGACCATTGCTTTTTGTTATCTTTATAAATGATCTAGAGGAAGGACTTGAAAGCTGGGTAAGCAAGTTTGCGGATGACACGAAAGTCGGTGGAGTTGTGGATAGTGAGGAAGGAAGTGGTAGGTTACAGCGGGATATAGATAAGTTGCAGAGCTGGGCGGAAATGTGGCAAATGGAATTCAATGTAGCTAAGTGCGAAGTCGTTCACTTTGGTAGGAATAACAAGATGATGGATTACTGGGCTAATGGTAGGCTACTTGGTAGTGTAGATGAGCAGAGGGATCTTGGTGTCTATGTACACAGATCTCTGAAAGTTGCCACCCAGGTAAATAGTGCTGTGAGGAAGGCATATGGTGTACTGGGCTTTATTGGCAGAGGAATTGAGTTCCGGAGTCCTGAGGTCATGTTGCAGTTGTATAAGACTCTGGTGAGGCCTCATCTGGAGTATTGTGTGCAGTTTTGGTCGCCATACTATAGGAAGGATGTGGAAGCTTTAGAACGAGTGCAGAGGAGGTTTACCAGGATGTTGCCTGGAATGGTAGGAAGATCGTATGAGGAAAGGCTGAGGCACTTGGGGCTGTTCTCATTGGAGAAGAGAAGGTTTAGGGGAGATCTGATAGAAGTGTATAAGATGATTAGGGGTTTAGATAGGGTCGACACTGAGAACCTTTTACCGCTAATGGAGTCAGGTGTTACTAGGGGACATAGCTTTAAATTAAGGGGTGGTAGGTATAGGACAGATGTTAGGGGTAGATTCTTCACACAGCGGGTTGTGAGTTCATGGAATGCCCTGCCCGTATCTGTGGTGAACTCTCCTTCTTTATGTTCATTTAAGCAGGCATTGGATAGGCATTTGGAAGTTATTGGGCTAGTATAGGTTAGGTAGGACTCGGTCGGCGCAACATCGAGGGCCGAAGGGCCTGTACTGCGCTGTATCCTTCTATGTTCTATGTTCTATGATCATTTATGTTGTTGTGAGAGGGGAAGGGCAGATGGCTTTAGTTCAACACCTCAGCCAAAAGATGGCACATCCAACAATACTGTTTCAGCCCAGTACTGCCCTGAAATGCCCACTTTGATTTGTGTGCTCATGCCTTGCACTGTTAACCTTCTGACCCAGAAATAAAAAGCTACAGGTAACATAGTTGTGAGCATAACTATGATATAAGTAAATTTACCTTCAGTTTTGGAACAAAAAAATATCACCTTGAAGTCTTCCAGCTGCACACTTAATCATGGCAGATGTGGGGAGATGGCAGGAGCCCCAGTAGGACTCTCCCACCCTGTTAAATGATCTGTACTTCCCAACCTGCCATGGGTGAGAGCATTGAGCTGAATCATTCTAAATAACGGATTACCTGGTTATTATCATTTTGCTGTTTGTGGAAAGGTCTTAAGGTTTTCTACGCAAAATGGCTGTTTTGTTTCCCATATTATGCAGTGACTGCATTTCATGAATGGTCCATTGGCTGCGAAGTGATTTGGGACATCCTGAAGCTGTGAAAAATGCTCTAAGTTTTAATATGTCTCTCATCTGTATTAATTATTATTGTCTTTTATGAAGCAAAGTCATAGACTAACAATTCAATAGCACCTGTCCAATCATTGCATGAGACCCAACATTGCACATCAAATATGTGATAACAGCCAATTTACTATTGAGTCCAACTCTTCCTGTCAGTCAAGTATTTGTTAAGTGACAGGAACAATCTGCTGAGTTCACATGTATTTACTTGGCATCTTGGCATTGTGTCTCTGAAACAAAGATATGACTGAAGCCTGGTTTATTTGGCTTATGTTATTCAGCTACATCCCTAGGCCATGATGATGATTGTCCCACTTACCAGCCCCAGCTTTGACTGTGCCGCTTATGCCATTCTTCTGGAAGTTCCTGTCCAACATAGGTGAATCAGTGAGACAACCCATTGAAAGTTTAAGCTCTCTGAGGTGATAGTCAAATAGGATCAGATTGCTGAATTAAGCTGATTGCTTTTGGTTTGCAGGGAATGGTGTTTCTACATAACAGTATAATTGGATCACATGGTAACCTTAAATCATCCAATTGTGTTGTTGACAGTCGTTTTGTGCTAAAAATCACCGACTATGGTTTGACCAGTTTTCGTTCATCATGTGATAATGAAGATTCATATGCACTCTATGCAAGTAAGTTTCAGACTGTGTCAGCTTATCAAAGTAGGCTTCAATTTGGTATCACAAATTGAAAAGTTTACGTTTACTTTCATCTATATCTGAAACTAAAGAGCAAGTGAAATAAGAATATTCTGTAATCTAATTGGGAAATCAGTTGTATCCTCCTTCAGATTTGTGTGGATGTGAACACACACAATAATAGACTTCTCCATGCAAGTTCACACACACACACACACAGATTCTAAAAGGAAAAAAATTGCCAGTGACTGGGAATGCCTGAATAGTTACCCAGACATGTAAAGATGTCAAATGATTTGATGAAATTTAGTCAGGGCCACTAGGAAAATTAGGAATTTGAGTTGTCAATCAACGAATGTAATCCAATTTAATAGTTGAGAAAGTTTTAATTAAAAATATAAGTTTGGTTCCTCATATATCAAAGTTACCATGAGAGTTGAATCAGTTTATTGAATTGCGTCTAAACATGGTTACGTTGAACAGCTGCTAGAAGGTTGTTAAACTATTTTAGAGTCCTGCAGTTTACAAGGAATGAGAACACCATAATGGAAAAACCAAATACCTGAAGTTGTTTGGTTTCGGTTAGTGCTAAGATTTTCCTTCATACTTTTCTTTATTATTACTCACAGTATGTGCCATTTCCTGACCAAAAGGTTAAACAAGTTAAATGAGAATATATTTTCCTGTGGCTCTAAGTGTAAACTAAAAAGTCAGTGTATTCTTGAAACAGGTTTCCCTGAACTTGAATCATCTTCCTGACACACATTACCAACTTGAGAGAATGTGCCTTAGTGTTTTTGGCATTCTTAGTAACTGGCAGTTAGTTGGCTTGGAACAGCTGATGTTATCTGCTTCCTGCAGGGCTTGAATTCAATATCACTGATACAAAGCTGTGGCGCACCAGGAACAGAAGCATGTGGAAAACTATCAGGTTCCTAATTCTAAACTTCACACCAGGAACATAAATAAATAAAACTCTATATTTGGTCCACTCCTGTGAATTGTCAAATACACAGAATTACAACTTAGTGATACTAGGTGTTTTTCTTACTGATATTGTTGATTATCCGTGGCCTAATATATTCCACAGTAGCAGTTAAATTGTACAGTGGATTAAAATCTTCAACCCAGCAGGTCATCCTCCACCAGCCACTGACCTCCCCTTCCCCTCAACTGCTGCATCCTACACCCCTCCAACCCCATCAATTCCCAAAACATGTAGAATGCAGAATAGGTTACAAATGCTGCGGATACAAACAGTTTCTTGATCGTGATTTTGCTTTCTATATACTATTCAGGAATTTATTAGACACAGATGGAGAGATAAACTTTGCTTTCAGACATCAATGTCTTTTTTAATCTTACAAATTATACATTTTACAGTAGTCACATAACACATAACAAACAATCCATATCCAGAAAAAAGTTAAATGCTAAGGTGTGTATGTTACACATTTTTACTTGTAACTGCCAAGACAAAATTAGTTTAAGTATTGCTTCATGTTTACAATAGAAAAGCTTTGGACAGCACCAGAATTATTAAGATGGGGACGAGCACCTCCACAAGGTACCCAGAAAGGAGATGTCTACAGTTTTGGCATTATTCTTCAAGAGATTGCCTTAAGAAATGGTCCATTTTACATAGAAGGGATGGATCTCAGTCCGAAAGGTATTTTGTTAAATCCATTTTCATCTACTATTGTACTCAACAAAGCAATTAAGACTGTTTTAGTAGCTATCCTGAAGATAACTTGAAATACAAATTAAATGCAGACTTCTATAAATGTGTTTGTGAAAGGTCGTTTTGTGGTGGAGAGGGTCACTCTGTAGGGCAGCAACATTTTACTTAGAGTCATAGAGCTGTACAGCAGGGAAACAGACGCTTTGGTCCAACTCGTCCATGTCAACCAGATATCTTAAATTAATCTAGTCCCATTTGCCAGCACTTGGCCCATATCTCTCTAAACTCGTCCTATTCATATACCCATCCAGATACCTTTTAAATGTTGTAATTGTACCAGCCTCCACCACATTCTCTGGCAGCTCATTCTGTACCTCCTGTACATTGTCCCATAGGTCCCTTTTAAACTTTTCCCCTCTTACCCTCAACGTATACCCTCTAGTTCTGAACTTTCCAACCCCAGGGAAAATACCTTGTCTATTTACCCTATCCATGCCCCTCATGATTTTACAAACCTCTATAAAGTCATCCCTCAACCTCCGATACTCCAAGGAAAAACAGCCCCAGCCTATTCAGCATCTCCCTGAAGCTCAAACCCTCCAACCCTGGCAACGTCCTTGGAAATCTTCACTGAGCATAAATGGCGGTTGCCCAGTTTATTCAAATGGCTCCTTCTAATCACAATTGCAAGTGCCACCTTCAAAGACCATTATAAATTAGTTGGCACTCAGCCAGTGAAGCTCATGGAATAGCTTCAGTGCATTTGGTGAGGAAGAGAATTGCCAGTCAACTGCCAATTGCAGTTGATGATCATTACCTAGCAATTCCTCGTGGAAGTGCATGTTCAGAAGCTGGCTGAGAGGTAGATGTAATAAGATTGAATACCTTATGCATTGGCATTTACCATCTGGACTCACTGACAAAGAATAGCCACTTGCAAGAGTTACCTAAAGACTCTTAGCATTCTTGTAACTTTAAAAGTGCAAGGTTTTGTGAATAAGAGAGAAAAATGGACTTCCATTAAAAATTGCAGAGAAGATCCTACTGCATACCTATTGCGTCTAACTAATGCCTTCACTCCCAACACCATCTGCACATCAATATAAGTAACTCATTGACTGTGAAGTAGTTTAAACATCATAAATTTGACTTTACAAATTTAAGAATCTCTTAAATTTGTAAAGAATCTCTTTCTCAAATTGTTCCCATGGTTTGACACAAATGTTGATGTGACTGCCTTGTGTTATTGTGAATAAAAAGAGAAAATGGTGACAAAACTCAGCAAATGTTGGAGCATCTATGGAGAGAGTAATTATTTTAATCTCCACAAATGCTGCCAGATCTGTTGAGTTTCGACAGCATTTTCCCTCTTTATTACAGATTTCCAGCATCCACACTGTTTTGGTTTTATTTGAATGCCTTATTAGATTTTAATAGATTTGTTTGCAATCTATGCTTCAGCACATTAACAGTGATGGACTGGGACAGCTGAAGCGTTAGGAGACCATAACTTTTAGGTTGAGATGTTATTGTCAGATCACTTTCTACCAAAGGAGTGGGATCTGATGCTGCTCCCAGAAGTAGGAAATAAGGCTAGTTGGGAAGAATGCCAGTTTCCTGACACTAGAGGTGAAAGTTGTTAATTGAATTGGTGGTGGATTAAAGGTACCTGATAGCAAATAGCAGGGATCTATTATTAAAGCATTTTCATGAAAACAGATGGGGCTAAATGGAGCTCTGTCCTTATCCCCTTCTGCTGAAAGGTTGAGGGAGAACTAGCCCAGCTGCCCCATATTGATTTTATTGGCTAGATGCTGGGTTTCCACCGCGAGAGGACAGGAAATCATCTGAGAACACTGTCAGTCAGTTTGATGCTGACAGCTTGCCAGGGACAGCAGAACACCAGGAGTAGTGGCTGCTGCCAGTAATGCGATCAGGACCTGAGGAGTCATTCATGGTCAGATCTGAACTTGTGAAATGTTTGGTGGTTTCGCTGGCAGACCCCTGTTTGGTGGGAGGAGGATGGGGCCAAGTTTGCAAGGTCCTCTATGAGAGCTATTGAGGGGCCGTCCAATGGGTCTAGGATCCAGTTAAGGAGACACTTCTTGACTGTCCACAACCCCCAAAGAAGCATGTTTTCATTAATTGCTCACTTGAGGCCTAACATTAACCCATTGGCAGATGGGCAGCTGGTAAAATGGGAGTCAACCACCAGCTGTATTTGACATGCGTCCTCCTTCCCCCACTTTCAGATCCAGTGTCAAATGCAGCCAATTTAATTTTTTGCTCATCAGAGTTCAGGAAAGAAATGATGATGTTAAATCATATTGCTAATGTAATTTTATTTACCTGCCTGTATGCATGTAAGTGGGATGACATAACAAATAGCACACTAAATTCTAGAAAGAATTATATAATTCTCGCAGCGATCAGATTCAACTTAATAAAACAGTTTCAAAATTCAGTTTGCAAGATCATACCATTTAATCTACTGATATAAATGAGAAATCTTGTGGTACCACTTAAAAGGCTTACAATTACCTTGTTACAGAGTTAAATCAAATTTGAACCATCACCTGTGCTGATATGGCCTTGTGTCTCCTTGCCACAGGTCCGTGGTTTCCAACTTACTCTTTTCCTGAGACCTCCATTGTTCTGATCTATTTGGGCCGCAGTTCTGAGATATCTTACCTGACAGCAGCGTAGAGATAGCATCTAGATTTCTGCAATCATTGTCCCTTCCCACTCCAAATCTGCCTGCTACAGTTTTCTTCAGGAATTAACCTGCACAGTCCAGATACTTACCTATTAGAGGTTGTAATCTGTTTTTAATATGCTGCTTTGAGAACCCCATTGCTAATCTGCAACACCAATAGCAGAGTGAACACCACACACATTTCCCACAATGAGCAACCTGCAACAAGTCCTAGACCCAAAAAAGGTGAATTAAAGTTTTGTCTCAGAAATCATTATGGAGCTAAGAGAAGCATGAATGTTTCTCCAGGTTGTACATACAGACAGTGAGCATTGTTGCCAAACCTAAATGGGACATAGAAAATATAATTAACATATTCATTACAAAATAATTTTCAACATAAGCAATTACAAAACTGAAATAGAAAGAGGAATTTCAAAAGTAGAGAAACTCCGGTCTAAAATATTGTCACTGAATAAAACCATTTAATTAATGTACTGGTTAAATGAATAAGAAATTAGCCGATGTAGAATAAATCTGTTTAATTTAGTTTTACCTGCTGTTATCCAGATAAATACCTGGATTACTTTTGCAGAAGTAAGTGTTTTAAATTTTCTCTGTGTCTTGCCAAGCTAACTGAGAATCTTCCATCTGTCATTGGTTTTTAACAGTACTGAGTTGGGCCCCTCCCGAAAGATAATGTTGTTGGCTTCTCTGCAGTTTAGTATTAGCCTATATTGTATTACATTACAAAAATGTTTTAACGTTTTTCACTGCAAATATTAACCTTTGCAGAAATTGTTCAGAAGGTCCGAAATGGTCAGAAGCCTTACTTTAGGCCCACAACCGACATCAACTGTCACAGTGAAGAGCTTGGCAATTTCATGGCGAAGTGCTGGTCAGAAGACATTGCTGAAAGACCTGATTTTAGCCAAATTAAGGTTATGATTACAAGATTCAATAAGTAAGTCAAAGAGTCGGATTTTCTTGTTAGCGTTTTTTTGATTAAAAAGTATGCCTCTAAAGTGCTCTCATCCGTCACAATAAATAAATAAGCATGAAAAAACACCCTTGGAGAAATATAATCTTACTAATTGTTCATAAAACTGTCAAACAAAGCTCATGATCCCCCTTGGCAGCTATGTAACCAAGCCCTGTTGAGCTAAATCCAATAGCATGGAATGAAATTTAACCAAACATTTATAATGAGTTTCTCTTGCAAAACTATATAAATAAAAATCTCCAAGGGTGTATTTAAAGTTGACAGTTTTTTCAAAATTCAACAGTCAGAATTGGAATCAAACAATCCAGGTAGCTGTTCAGCTTTTTCAATCAACAAATATTTGGATTTTAGATCAATGTAAAAACTTACTCACAAAGTCCAGATGACACATTAGTGTTGATTATAGTGTTGAATGCATAGGAGCCCTTTACCCACTGAAGAAAATATTCAAATTCATGTGAGCATGTACAGAATGCTGATCAATTTAATGTTAACTTTCATTTTAAGGACAGAGCTCCATGATCTCTTAGTACATTGAAACATTGATAAGTCCATTTTGACAAATCATACAGCACCTGATTGCAACATTTGTAGTGAACAACGACTTTTAACTTACCTATTTAGAGGCCTTCAACTCCATAACAGACTTTCCCAAGGTTCGCATATTAACTAGCCTGACATCTTTCACAGGTATCAGGAGCCCACACAATCAGCTGGAGGTTTTAAATGTAGGAATATTCAGAATTCAAGATTAGATTAGATTACTTACAGTGTGGAAACAGGCCCTTCGGCCCAACAAGTCCACACCGACCCGCCGAAGCGCAAACCCACCCATACCCCTACATTTACCCCTTACCTAACACTACGGGCAATTTAGCATGGCCAATTCACCTGACCCGCACATCTTTGGACTGTGGGAGGAAACCGGAGCACCCGGAGGAAACCCACGCAGACACGGAGAGAATGTGCAAACTCCACACAGTCAGTCGCCTGAGTCGGGAATTGAACCCGGGTCTCAGGCGCTGTGAGGCAGCAGTGCTAACCACTGTGCTACCGTGCCACCCACAAATACATTCTAAAACCTGAAATGAACATCAGTTTGAATGTGTGTCATGTCACTTTTACTTTGCTAGTCAAAATGGCATATGGCAGGAGTTCACGGGAAAATTTAAATAGATGGTCCCTACCTCTACTTTTGGTCATCCAATGCAAGTTTGTTCAGCATTAGGAAAACAAGCTCACTCCTCTTGTGCCACCTCGTTTCAATTACATTCATCTGAAGTCATCGACAAACAGACTGACTTGTGATTCAGCAATGTCCACGTTGTTTTCTGTACTGAAATATCTCTAATTTAGAGCATATGTCTGTCAGTGCTTGTTGTCAAAGTTACAGTTGGGCAATGTTGAGTTGGGAGAGGTACTAGAGGATGAAAAGTGCTAATTTTAATGCATCCCAACATTCGACTGCCTGATAATTTCCAAGACCCACACTCCATTGAAAGCTAAGCTCAAAAAGACTCTGATATAGAATTAAGATTAGAACACTGTCACACTGATCTGAGTTCTCCTGTGGGTGCTGCTCCCCACTGATTTTATCCTTTAGTTACATTAATAGTTAGAGACACGCTTAAATAGAATCCACCTTAATTAAGAAGTAAGTTAACAATACCAATGATTGGATGTCAGCATTTGTGTGTCACTGCTGAGTTATTTCATTCAGATGCATTTGAAGTGGAACATGAGCAGCATCTTTTAAACTGCACATATGACTTCCAAAGTATGTACACACTGCACCATATCCTTGAATTGTAATTCTTTGAGATTTGCAGCATGTTCTCTTTTCCTTCCAAACTAAAATAAAAGAAAAATGTGATTTTGACACTTGTAAAGCTTTGTGAACCTTCCTTTTGAAAAAATAATCATCTTGAGCCAGTTTATGTGTGGATGGCAGATCTTTGAATGAAAGACTTACCCAAAAGTATCTAGGTTTCAAATGCCCTATATTGAAAACAGCAGTGCAGCTGTAAATAATACGGAATAAAAGATGAATTTGCAGCAAATTCATTTGAAAAATGGATGAATGTATCAGTGCTGGTTGTTGTGCTTGGCATTTATCAGTTAAATTCCTGATGAAGAACTAATGCCCGAAACGTCAATTCTCCTGCTCCTCGGATGCTGCCTGACCTGCTGTGCTTTTCCAGCACCACTCTAATCTTGCCATTTATTAATCAAAGGTTACATATTACACACATTTATTCGTTAGTTCATCAGTGGTCTGTAAAATAAACAATTTTCTTTCTACATTTTATCTTAAATTCTTCAAATTCAAGAATGCAACTCAGAAAAAAGTCATGCAATAAATTACATAATATAATCAGCAAACACTCAATTGAACTGGTTAGCTGCAAAATTGATAAGAACATGAATCAAGTGTTTTTCAGTGTTGGCCCCTAATCTATCTTTTCTCATCTTTATATTTCATATCATCAACACTCCCAACAAATTGTAATATTAAATTTGGGAATGAAATCAAAAAGTATGAATTTCTGCAATTTTCTTAATTAAAGGCATTCACCAATCCAAGGTTCTGGATCAACTCACAATTCAAATCTGTAGGTTTTTTTTTGATGAGCGCATGAAGGAATAAGGAGAAAAATTGGGTTACAGAAGTTGATGTTGAATTCAACACCACAGAATTGAAAGGTGGAGCTGACTTGAAAGCTGTTTCAATGTCTAAAAACAGAAAAACATTTGCCAACCATTAGTTTTGAAAAAGAGAGTGCTTTTTGTAAGAAAGAAACTTATATATCACGTAAGAGATAGTGTAACAATAAAAGCTTTGGTTATCTATTATGGGTCATGGTTTCAGTTAGCTGCCAATTTTCAAATGCTCCTCAGAGGCCTGTTTAACTTACCTGAATCTGCCAGCATAGGCAACACCATTTAAAGAAAAACATTTGCTGTCAATGTTCAAAGTTACTAAACTTAGCTCAAATGAGTGTTGTTGTTTAGAATCTGGAGTTATCATGAGTAACTTAGAAGAAAAATGCCAGTCAAAATTAATATCATTTGGGAATTGACAGGCTCATTATTCTGGAGCTCTATCTTGAAGTATACAAGTTTGGTCAGGCCAGTATGTACCACTTTCACTGGTCATTCCGTCTGGAAAGCCAAGCATGTGCAAAACCATTTCCAGTAATTTTGTCAGAGAAGCAGTTGAAACTGGTTAGGATTCTTGATCTACTGTCTTATCCTCTTCCATAAAGAGATTCATATAAAGGATTTTACAGGGTAGTTGCAGAAAGGTTGTTTTCCCTTTTGGAAGAATCTTGGATCAGAGGACATAAAGTCAGAATAAGGGAATGAACATGTAAGGCAGAGGTGAGGAGGAATTTCTTCTCTCAGAGAGTAGTGTATCTTTACCACAGAGGACTGTCAAGGCTAGGCCATTAAGTATTTTCAAGTCTGAGATAGACATTTTTTTTATATATCAGTAAGAAAATCAAGGTCTATAGGGTAAAGACAGCAAAGTGGATTTCAGGTTTATAAGGTTAGCCATGATCCCATTGAATGGCAGAGCAAACTCAATAGACTGAGTTGCCTACTTCTACTCCAAGGCCTTATAGTTTTGAATTGGAGAGATCCATTTGAAAGTTTGTAGTTCAGTACAACAGTGAAGAAAATTGTTTTTGTAAGACAGATGAATAGTTTCTAGTATATAGGGTACTGTTTGAAATCATAAAGATTATTGAGAACAATCTATTCAGGGCTTAAACTGAATTTTACTAGGATGGCAATGATCTTTCATCTATATTGTTTCTTTGTATTAATCCTTTTTAGGGAGGGCAGTAGTAGTATCTTGGATAACTTGCTGTCAAGAATGGAGCAGTATGCCAATAACCTGGAGAAGCTTGTAGAGGAAAGAACACAGGCTTACCTGGAGGAAAAGAGAAAAGCTGAAAATCTACTCTATCAGATTTTACCTCAGTAAGAACTCTTCTCATTTATGAACAGAACACTCAGTAAGACAAAAACTGGTGGAAACATATTTAAGGGATCTTGTGCTGTTATGAAAATTTTAAGAGAAAATAAGCATGTGTTTGTGAATTGAAATAATTAAAATCATAATCGCAAGATCAGAAATCTGCATGTAAATGCTGGCTTTAATTTCTTTTAAATGCTTTTATAGTTTAAAAGCTTAAGAAATATAAAAAGGAGGATATAAGTGAAGTTTATAGTTAATAGCATGTTAAAAGGTGTCTGATTATAAAATATATACTGACACTAAAGTTAAGAGTGTTTATGTTGTACCAAATTCTTATACTTTGTGGGTAGACTTGGGTTATTTTTATTGAACCAAATATGAAATGCCTTATTGTGTATTTCATCGTGGATTCAAATGCATTGAACAAAATTAGGTTGTTGTCTAAATTTTCTTCTATTGCTATAAAAATGCGAAATCAGTTTTTGGAGCTCAATCAATGAATAGATTATTATAAAGTCAGTCGACTCTGGAGTCCTTGGAAAATGATAGGTGGGTCCAATTTGAGTTTTCCCAGCCATTGCTGCTGCTTACAATTCATGCCAGTGGGGAGGGGAGCAAAAAGCCTTCCAGCTCTCTCCATTCACTGGTTTCAATATGATGTCAGATCCCGCAGACGATCTTGTGGATTTCAGTGAGGTTCCCGGAGAAATTTCATTCATGGTTCCTCAGATAAGGAGGAGGGTGAGGTTTCAGGAACCTTTTATATTCTGCTTCCTTGCCCCCTGCATTCCCATTTTGTTCCTAACTGGGTTTTCTTAAAGTTAAAGAAAGTGTGAGCTTACTTGCTACTAATATGTGAGGACTTCTGTCTGAGAGCGTCATAATTTCCTTTTCCCCAATTAAATATCTTTCCTTGGTAACTGCTCCTTTCACTCTCCAAGGCTATGGGAAATGTGAAGCTGTTGTGGTCTCTGGCACTGAAGTGTTCTCCCACCGTGAGATCTGACACCTGTCCTGGCTCATTGCCATCCAGCAAATCCAAAATGGCCTCTCCCCTCATCAGCCTGTCTACAAACTGAGTAAGGAAACCCTCCTGAACACACCTGACAAAAACGGCTTCATCCAAACCATCTGCACTAAGGAGGTTCCAGTCGATATTGGGAAAGTTGAAATCACCCATAACAATAACCCTGCTACATTTCCTTTTTTCCAAAATCTGCCCACCTACGCATTGTTCAATCTCTCCACTGCTATTAGGGGGATTGTAATAACCCCCAGTGAGGTGGTTGTTCCCTTGCTGTTCCTAACTCCCACCCATACTGACTCAGTAGACAAACCTTCCTCAACAACCTTTGCTTCTGTAGCTGTGATACACTCCCTGATACTACACCCCCTCCTCTTTTTCCACCCTCCTTGTTCTTTTTAAACGTTCTAAACCCTGGAACATCAAGTAACCATTCCTGCCCCTGTGAAACCCATGTTTCAGTTAAGGCCACAACACCATAGTCCCAAGTACTGATCCGTGCTCTAAGTTCGTCACTCTTATTTCTGACACTCCTTGCATTAAAGCAGACACACTTTTACCAATCCCTTTGTTTCATCGCGTGAAAATGTTTCCTGATAGATTCACTACATCCTATCACTGCCCCATCTACAACTACCTCCCTCTCAAATATATAGCTCTGGCTCCCATCCCCCTGCCAAACTAGTTTAAACCCTCCCGAACTACACAAACAAATCTCCCACCCAGGACATGTGTACCCCTTCAGTTCAGGTGCAAACCCTTCCTTCATGTACAGGTCCCACCTTCCCCAGAAAGTACCCCAATAGTCTAAGTATCTGAAGCCCTCCCTCCTGCACCAGCCTCACAGCCACATGTTAAGCTGCATTTACTGACTGTTCCTCATCTCACTGTCTCGTGGCACCGGTAGCAAACCTGAGATCACTCTCTACTCGTCCTGCTCTTCAGTTTCCAACCTAACTCTCTGTAGTCACTTTTCAGATCCTCAATCCCTTTCCTCGCTATATCATTGGTCCCAATATGTACCACGATTTCTGGCTGCTCACCCTCCCCCTTCAGAATCCTGTAAACCCGATCAGCAACATCCCAGACCCTGGCACCAGTGAGGCAACACACCTTCCGGGAGCCCCGTTCCTGACCACAAAATCTCCTGTCAATCTGTCTATTGAGTCCCCTACCACTGGCGCTTTTCTATTTCCCCCCCTTCCCTTCTGAGCCTCAGTGCCAGGCTCAGTGCCAGAGACCTGACAACTATGGCCTTCCCTGGTAGGCCGTTCCCACCAGCAGTATCCAAAATGGTATACTTATTACTGAGGGGAACAGCCACAGGGGATCCCTGCTCTGACCGTCAGTTCCCTTTCCTCCCCCTGACAGTAACCCAGTTGTTCTTATCCTGTGTCTGGGGAGTGACCACCTCCCTGTACATCCTCTCAATTTCCCCCTCAGCCTCCCAGATGATCCATAGTTCACCCAGCTCCAGCTGCAGTTCCCTAACTCGGTTTTTGAGAATCTGGAGTTGGGTGCACTCGGCAGAGACATGTGTCGTGTCTGTCACCTGCCACTCTGCAGGAAGAACATGTAACTGCCCTCACATCCATATCCCGCTGCTCTGAAAGCCCATACAGGATGAAACAAAGGAAGAGAAGAAGAAAAAAAGAGAAACCTGAGAACTTACCGAGTTTACAGACTCTTAGTAAGGTTAGAGAAGGTGGGTTGGGAGGGAGGCTCCACGGTGTAGGGTCTCCGTATTAGATCTCACCCACTTAAAAACTTCCCAGCAGAACTCATTCCTCTCCGCCCTCTCTCCTCGCCGCTCTGTTCAAAAAATGTTTTTTACTCACTTTATCAGCAGTCATTTGCTCCTCCCTCGCACCTCTCAGCAAAATGAATTCAATAAGAAACATCTGGAATTAAGAATCTGATGAATCCATTGTCAATTATTGGAGAAACCCATCTGGGCCACTAATACCCATTAATGATGGAGTCTGCCATCCTTACCTGGTCTGGCCTACATGTGACTCCAGACCCATAGCGTTGTGGTTGACTCTGAACTGTCTTCTGGGCAGTTAGGGATGGGCACGAAATGCTGACCCAGCCAGTGATGTTCTCATTCTATGAATAAACTTAAAAAATTCAGTTTGAATCACTGTAACTCAAAGAGGCTATATTAGCTCTGGGAGAATATGGCACAGATTCCTCAGACTGATATGGGAGATAAGGGGTTAATTCACAATGGCATATTCCATTAATCTGGTTTCCAATCAGTGAGAGGTATGACAGAGGCTATTCTATTTAGTCAGGCTTAGGAAGAAGAATGATCCTTGTTTATAATGGAGTGATTGGCTTGTGGTAAAGGAACACTGAGCGCAGCTCTGGTGGGCCCTAATACTGAAGACATGTTACCATGAACTAAACTGAAGTCTTAGGGATCTGTTACAATGTCAGACAAGCAAATTCCAGTGTTCCATTTGGAAAGTAAATAAGAGCAGGCAAATCATTTCAAATTACAGAGAAGCTTATCAGCAACAGATCCCCAATACCATCTAATTAACTACAAGTCTCACACTTTAATGTTGGTCTAAAAGAAATTAATAGACATTCCCTGACATCTTTAGGAACTGTCAAAGATTGAACTATTTAGATTCTTTACTCAGCGAGTCGTGAGTTCATGGAATGCACTGCCAGTAGCAGTGGTGGACTCTCCCTCTTTATGGGTATTTAAACGGGCATTAGATAGGCATACGGAGGATAGTGGGCTAGTGTAGGTTAGGTGGGCTTGGATCGGCGCAACATCGAGGGCCGAAGGGCCTGTACTGCGCTGTATTTTTCTATGTTCTATGTTCTATGTTCTAAAAGATAATACAGCCCACAGGAGATCACAGTATGGTTTATTGAATGGCATTTCTCTTTTGGGAGTGTTGCTGACTGAATTTCCCTTGACACTTTTCATGTGTGACATCCCATAGTTCATTCTCAGGACTTCAGTATAATCCATGGAAAGATTTTTGACTATTGCTAAATTTGCATCCTCAGTTATCTGTTGATTTGTATGTCTGTCTTTAAAAGTCAAGGTTTTATTTAAAATTCAATATATCCATAAGTAATTTAAGATTATGATCTGTTGTCATGACAAAGTACAGATGAATATATACCTCAAAGTATTTTGCAAGTGATGTTCAGCAGCATATTTAAAGCCAGCTGTGCACTGGGTCGGCGCAGCCAGCCAGGGGTTGCCCTTCACTCTGTGTGTAATGGGAGGAGAACCAAAAAGCAACATCTCTCAGGTCCCATAGGTGGCACAGCTGACATTTCATGGAAATACAAGGACAGATTTGTAAATAATTGTTATTTAAGAACCAAGCTTAACAGTGTACCTGTCCTAAGCCACATCCCATTTACAGCCCTGTCGAAGGGACCATTCTTCTCCCAATCCCCAATGTTCCCTAACATCCTCTCATTTTTTCAAAGTGGGATCAACACAGCTGAAAACTCTTCAAAATATTATTTTTTATTCAGCAACAGCAAATGCCAACAACCAAACAAACCAAAGCAATATTTGCCCCTGGGAACAAACTTGGACCACTTGCCTTTCTCCATTTTGTAGTCATTGAGTGATCACTGTACCCAGCTCTTATCTATTGCAACCGGGTGTCATTTGAGTACCATATGGCTGGCTTTGCTTGATGCCATGGTGCTGTTTCATGCTGAAGATAATGTTCTGCATGCTGACTGCCCTCATCTTTCACCTGGAAGATTGCAGCTGCTCTCCCAGGTCTTCAAAGCTCAACATTTTGCCTCATTGCCTGCTCCAGTTGTGCAGAGGTCAGCATACTCCGATTATGCAGTACCTTCTAGTCTGGACTGTATCAGAAAGCTCCCAAAGACTGATCCCAACATGGAAACTTTATCTTCAGGAGTCTATTATCGGCTTCATAGTGGCCTGGGGCAAAAATGAGCTGCATTGTATCTGTACCGAGCCTCAGCTAGGGCTTGCCCAATGGAGTTATCGGCCATGGTTGCAGAGGGTAGCCATTGCCTCCAGTTTCTCTTGTGAGATACCCAGCCTTTGAATAAATGACATGAGAGGAGATAGGCATCAAGGCCGATCCCAAGGTGCCTGGCACAAACTTCCAAGATGTGGATCGCAGATGACTTGCACATTTACTGAGTAGAACATTTGCTGCTACATTATGACATGGTGCTCTCAACACAATTTCCACATAGTCTGCAGCATCTTGTATCTGAGGGAAGCCAACTACATTGGCAAAGACGACTGTCCAGGCTGCAGAACTGACCTTGTCACAGGGAAAGTGACTAGTAGTGTGATCTGTCACAAGCAGGAGGCTTGGTACATTTGTAGGTTGAGGGTTTTGAGTTTCAACACAGGTCCCCAATAGCTCCTTGGAAACAGCCAGTTGTGTGAAAATTTATCACAACTGACAGCCATTGCAGATCACAGGCCACATTCCAGTAGAAGGCATTTGTGACCGTGTCTCAGGATAT
Organism: Hemiscyllium ocellatum; assembly: GCF_020745735.1. Classification (NCBI taxonomy): domain Eukaryota; kingdom Metazoa; phylum Chordata; class Chondrichthyes; order Orectolobiformes; family Hemiscylliidae; genus Hemiscyllium; species Hemiscyllium ocellatum. Next base: position 63,555,075 of record NC_083401.1, on the reverse strand, counting down.
CCACTGTTGGTACTAACAACTGCGCTTCACTCACTTCGAGCACATGGTATTGAGGATGGTTGACTCAGGATCTCCTGTATCTCCTGTGCCGCCTGATGGGAGCTTCTGCAATTTCCTCCTCTGTGCCGGCATTGTACAGTGGCCACAGGGATAAGAACCCATGATGTGGCTAGATCCATTGGTGTTGGTTCAAATGAACCCCTGTGGGAAAAATGAGAAACATGACAACTCTTTAGCAATGTGAACAGGTCAGAAGTCACATCACACGCATCAGCGAATTTACTGTAGCTCTCCATACAGTGGGTCATGGAGGACTCTGACAATTGCGATGGAAAGCCTCCAGACAAATCTTTTTGAATGACGTTATATTTATCAATGCAGCTATGCCATACTGAGGCAGTCAGAGGTTGTAATTGTTATGTGAGTACTGTGACTTTGTCATGCACACAAATTGCAACATTGGATAAGTTATGCAGCCTATGAGATCTTGCATTTAGTCACAGAGTTGTACAGCACAGAAACAGATCCTTCAGTCCAGCTTGTTCATGCTGACCATAAATCTAACCATTGCCTGCATTTGGTCCATATCCCTCTAAAGCTTTCCTATTTTTTGAGGAAGTAACAAAGAAGATTGATGAGGGCAGAGCAGTAGATGTGATCAATATGGACTTCTGTAAGGCATTCAACAAGGTTCCCCATGATTAGCAAGGTTAGATCTCATGGAATACAGGGAGAACTAGCCATTTGAATACAGAACTTGCTCAAAGGTAGAAGACAAAGGGTGGTGGTGAAGGGTTGGTTTTCAAACTGGAGGCCTGTGACCAGTGGAGTGCTGGGTCCTCTACTTTTTGTCATTTATATAAATGGTTTGGATATGAGCATAAGAGGTACAGTTAGTAAGTTTGCAGATGACACTAAAATTGGCAGTGTAGTGGACAGCAAAGAGGGTTACCTCAGATTACAACAGGATCTGGACCAGATGGGCCAATGGGCTGAGAAGTGGCAGATGGAGTTTAATTCAGATAAATGCGAGGTGCTGCATTTTGGGAAAGCAAATCTTAGCAGGACTGATACACTTAATGGTAAGATCCTAGGAAGTGTTGCTGAACAAAGAGAACTTGGAGTGCAGGTTCATAGCTCCTTGAAAGTGGAGTTGCAGGTAGATAGGATAGTGAAGAAGACATTTGTTATGCCTTCCTTTATTGGTCAGAGTATTAAGTACAGGAGTTGGGAGATCATGTTGCGGCTGTACAGGACATTGGTTAGACCTCTGTTGGAATATTACGTGCAATTCTGGTCTCCTTCCTATCGGAAAGATATTGTGAAACTTGAAAGGGTTCAGAAAAGATTTACAAGGATGTTGCCAGGGTTGGAGAACCTCAGCTATAGGGAGAGGCTGAATAGGCTGGAGCTGTTTTCTCTGGAGCGTCGGAGGCTGAAGGGTGACCTTATAGAGGTTTACAAAATTATGAGGGGCATGAATATGATAAATAGACAAAGTTTTTTCCCTGGGATCGGGGAATCCAGAACTAGAGGGCATAGGTTTAGGGTGAGAAGGGAAAGATATAAAAGATATCTCAGGGGCAACCTTTTCACGCAGAGGGTAGTATGTGCATGGAATGAGCTGCCAGAGGATGTGGTGGAGGCTGGTACAATTGCAACATTTAAGAAGCATTTGGATGGGTATATGAATAGGAAGGGTATGGAGGGATATGGGCTGGGTGCTGGCAGGTGGGACTAGATTGGGTTGAGATATCTGGTCAGCATGGACGGATTGGACCAAAGGGTCCGTTTCCATCCTGTACATCTCTATGACTCTATTTATATACCCATACAGACACTTTAAATGCTATATTTGAACCTGCCTCCACCACTTCCTCTGGCAGCTCATTCCATGCACACACCACCCTCTGCATGGAAACATTGCCCCTTAGGTCGCTTTTACATCTTTCCTCTCTCACCTTAAACCTATACCCTCTACTTCTGGGTTTCCCCCTCCCAGGGAAAATAACTTGCCTATTTACCCTATCCATGCCCGTCATGATTTTATAAACTTCTGTAAGGTCACAGCAGGGAAAATAGCCCCAGCCTATTCACCCTCTCCCTGTAGCTCAAACCCTCCAAACCTGGCAAAATCCTTGTAAACTTTTTCTTCACAGTACCCTTTCTATAGGCGACACACCAGAATTGCACGCAGTACACCAAAAATGTCCTATACAGCAACAACATGACTTCCCAACTCCTGTACTCAATACTCTGACCAATAAGGGAAAGAATACCAAATGCCCTCTTCATTAACCAATCTATGTGGGACTCCACTTTCAAGGAGCTATGAACCTGCACTCCAAGGTCTCTTTGTTCACCAACACTCTCCAGGACCTTCCCATTGAGTGTATAAGTCCTGCCGTGATTTGCATTTCCAAAATGCAGCACCTCACATTTATCTAAATTAAACTCCATCTTCCACCCCTCAGCCCATTGGTCCATCTGATCAAAATCCCATTGTACTCCAAGGTAGCCTTCTTCGCTGTCCAGTATACCCCTCCAATTTTAATGTTGTCTGCAAACTTACTAACTATACCTCCTATGTTCACATCCAAATCATTTACATAAATGCCAAAAAGCAGTGGACACAGCACAAATCCTTGTGGCACTGCCCTGGACACAGGCCTCCAGTCTGAAGAGGAACCCTCCACCACCACCCTCTCTCATCAACCTTTGAGCCAGTCCTGTATCTAAATAGCTAGTTCTCCCAGTGACCTAACTTTGCTAACCAGTCTATCATGTGGAAATCTTGTTGAACACGTTACTGAAGTCTGCATAGTTCACATCCACCACTCTGCCCTCATCAATCTTCTTGGTTAGTTCTTCAAGATACTCAATCAAATTAGTGAGACAGGCCTTTGTATGAGCCACAGACAGCACAGTTAAGATCTCGTATGAGTATTTCTGCTTCACAGAGATGACTACCTTTAAACTGCAGTGAAATGGTCGTGATTGCTTGTGAGCAGCATTTGCACCCCACACAGATGGGCAATGCGTATTCACATACAGAACACTACAATGAGAGATTACTTCAACCTATTCTGTGAAAGTGCCTGATTTTTTTTATTTATTCATGGGATATGCCCAGAGGGTAGTTAAGAGTCAAGTTCTGGAGTCATTTACAGGCCAGACCAGTTAAGAATGGCCGATTTCCTTTCCTGAAGGATGTTACTGACCCAGATGGATTTTTACAATGATCAGCAATAGTCACAGATAGAATTACACTTTTTTTTAATTTCCCAAATTTTTAGAATTCAAATTTCACCAGTTTCAATGACTCAAATCCATGTTCCCCAGGACATTATCCTAGGTTTATCAATCAAACAAAAACAGAAGTTGCTGGAAAATCTCAGCAGATCTGACAGCATCTGTGGAGAGAAAACAGAACCAAAACATCGGGTCCAGTGACCCTTCTTCAGACATTTCCAATTTTCAGCATCCGCTGGTTTTTATTTAAGTTCGAGAGTACTAGTTTAGCAACATGATCACCAAGCTACCATTTCCCCATGATTAATACTACAGCCCTCTGAAGTGCCTCACATCATTCACAAGTAAAACTTGCTTACTTTGGCAGAAGAAAGAAATACCTATTCCTCCCTCTCTGGGTTTGTTGCAGCCAGGATTCATTTCCAAGTACTGTGAGCCTTACAGTTCAGAATGAGGTAACAAAGCACAAAAAGGCAAGGCAAAAACAGAGATGAAGCATCCAAGTAATGCAAAGTGAGTGAGTGCTATGTGTGCAAGAGATCATCACTAAGATACAGCCTAGTCGACCTAATGGTATGGTTAAGTGGTGATCTGATCAAAGTCTTCAAGATATTAACAGGAAAAGAAAGGGGAGATAAACTTCACCAGTTGGGGATTCGAGAACTGGGGGTCATAGTCTGTGAATTTGGGCCAGACCGCGCAGAAACGATGTTGGAAGCACTTCTACACACATAGGGAGATGTTTGGAACTGTTTTCCTCAAATGGCAGCAGATAATAGATTAATTGTTAATTTTAAATCTGAGATAGATTAATTTTTATTAAACAAAGATATTAAGGGATTTAGGCTAAAGGCATATTTAAGGAATCATGGATCAGCCAAGATATCAAAGAATGGTGGAACATGTTTGAGGAGCTAAATAGCTTACTCCTGTTCCTATGGTATCTGTTCCCGCATGCAAAGTCTCCTGGCAGCAACATTACAATGAAATGCAGCATGAACTTGTAAGTGATTTCGATATATGCCAGTGAGGCTGGTACATGTCAGATATGTAAGGATACATAGGCTCACTGCCTGTGGAGTGTATCCCGAGATGGTGGCTGATGTCCAAGCTGGAAAGCCGGAGAACCAAGCAATGGGCTGAGGTTTCCAGGTAGCCACTCTCACATCCATCTCAGGAACTGTCACTGATACGTTTCTGCCCAGCAGGTGGGAGAATGAGAAATTGCATAACAATACTTCCTATTCACAGAATCCGTACAGTATGAAAGCAAGCCATTCTGCCCGTACTGATCCTCTGAAGGGCTTCCCACCCTGACCCATCCCTCTACTCTATAACCCTGCATTTCCCATGGTTAATCCACCCCGCTTGCACATCCATGGACACTATGGCTAATTTAGCATTGTCAATCTATCTAATCTGCACATCTTTGGATTGTGGGGAGAAACCGGAGCACCCGGAGGAAACCCATGCAGACACAGGGAGAATGTGCAAACTCCACACAGTTGCCTGGGGGTGGAATCGAACCCATTTGCCTGACACTGTGTGGCAGCAGCACTGAGCCACCATGCCACTGTAAACTTAGCTAATAATGAGATGTTAATATATGCTAATACATGTAGATAGGTGAGAATCTTGTCTTACTGCTCAAGACTTGTTTGGAAAAGAGGATTTTGTCCCCTCAACATTGAGAGGTTTCTTGCTGGCCATTGTCACATGTTTCTCCGACATTCATACTGATGCATGTATCATTTAGTGCTTGGCAATACTCTACTCATATTAAATGCAACCTTTCATGTCTTTATAACTTTTCAAATTATCAGATTTTAGCTCCCAAGTGAGGTCTGAGAAATTTGAGCCTGATTTCCTTGCCTTTTCCATCAACTTTTGTGTTATCAGGATCTCGAACTAGCCAAACTGTTCTTGCAGAGAGCTGTTATAGACTCAAAGAGTTGAATAGTTTGGATGGGAAAATCCCAAAATGGCTCACTATAAAATAGCAGATCTGATAAAGGTGCCTTGTTATATAAGTCTTGCCTCGTGCATTTCTTTTTGAGTTAAAGTCAGTCATTTAGGTATTTACTCTTGACACCAGAGGTTTGATCATATAATATAAGTTGATATCAATAAAATACTGTGCAAAAGCTGTATGGTCAACGTTGTGGGTGCCCTTCCAAGTCATAAAATATCACACAAACCCATTTGAAGAAGAAAAGCAGAACGCGCTTTATCCTTCAACCAAAATTGGCAGGTGTATTAAAAACATAAAACAGTGACCTTTATGTGCTATAAAACACTCTGAGACAGCCTTTTCTAAATGCAAGTTGCTCCTATCTGGAATTGAATGACACTTACACTTCAAAACTGTGTCATGATAAAGATAATGGTTTAATGATCAATTGCTTATCAGGGATTGATTAATTTTGGGGGTTAGTTCAATTAAGACAGGAAAACACATTATAAGCTTCTGCTTTTATACCCTAGTTTCTTCAGAATTTCAACCTTCTGGTGCTCAATATATTTTCACCTTCATAACCTGCTCTAAAACCTTTCAAGTCTCCTCAACACTTGTTTTCTTGGATCTCTGGATCACTTTCTTTTGCTGCTTCATTAGTTGTCTCTCTGATGTTCTTTCACTACAATATTATTGCTAGCATAGATTTCTGAAGGAAAAGTCTCCTCAGTGATTAGCAGCCCTTTTTTTTAGTATGTTTGCATTATTACCTGCTTTTACAGGTCTGTCATTTCCGGTTGCATTATTTTTGGCTGCAGCCAATGTTTCTGTAGCTGCTCCTGGCTGAGCCTGATCTCTTTTATGTGCAACTTGCTCTAGATCTTCCTGTAAACTGACAATCTGATTGAAGATACAGAGTTATAGTTCATGCTGCTTCCTTTTCTTTGTAAATCAATGCAGTGTATCTTTAAATTCTCAAGGAAGAATCTCACCATGTGACATCTGCTCATCTAAATCAAAACTTATATACAACAAAAGAAGCTTGAGCAATAATCTGCATAACTGAATACATCATTGATTGATAGGGAGTGTCTTCATTTATGTGTTAATTAGTCTAAACTAATGTCAAATTCAATGGTTGGGTCTTCCCAGGGCTGAATGATGTGGGCAATGTTGAGAAATTTGGGAGAATGACATGAGAAGTGGAAGGAGACCTTTCTTGACATCAGGAGCGAGTAATTGAAGTTTCCTACAAAGTTCCAAATGTTGAGTTGAGATTCTCATTAGTGTGCGGCAAGAGGTCTATTTGTTGGGATTATCCCTCACTATCACCCTCACTACTATCTAATCTCACATCATTAAAATGCAGCTTTCCACTCTACCATCCACTGGATAGGCAGTAGAGAATAGAAGTGAAAATCTCTGACAAAGAAGGTACCTGGCAATGTGAGTTCTCTACTTGATTCTCCAGACTTCCATCTTGAACACCAGCATCTTATTTCAGGATATGTTCCATAAGCAAAGGCAGCATTTACTCTGGATCCATGGCTGCTGACATATGTCAGCCTCTCCGAACCAACACAGCATGTCTCTGATCCACTTACAGTACATTTCCAAATTTTAAAGCTGCACTTTATTTGCACTCCTTTATTTCTGGTCTCTCTGCACTTCCAGTTTTATATGTTTCAGCATTGATGGGCATGTCTGCTGGCGCATGAATCCCAAGATTTGAAATTCAATTGGGGCAAGTTACAATGGGGGCAAGGAATTGCTGATATATTAGTACTGGGCAAGTGAGAATGTGACTCAGTTTATCTTACAGACCACTCATCCTCATGCCATCTGCAAATTCATCAGTGAAGAGGGTAAATTGTGCCCTATGAGTTTAAAGCAAAGTTTTTTAACGATATTTTCATGAACACTGCTGCTAGGATTGTCTATTTCAGCACTCCTGGCATAAGCTGAGAGTGTAAAAGCTGAAAATTATGGACCCCCCAGCCTGTGTTTTGAATATAGTTTATGGACTGCCTTGAAGGTATAATTACAGTATGACAGGATTACACAGCCAGTTTTCTTTATAAGCACTGGCATTAAAAAAAACATTAACAAGGCTATGCATATATAATGCATTGCTCATGCTGAGTCAGAACATACTCTGTTTTATAGCAATGATAGTGTAGAGGATAACTGATTTACAGTGTCTGAATAAGTCTAAGTCAATTTCAAAAATTAAAGAATTATAGAAAGAGACAACTCAGAAACAAACCAGTTTGTAATTTTTGTTAAGTGATGTACTGGAAATTTTATTGATGATGCAATCCTAAAATAGTTGTTTTTTTAAAAAAAAACTGGACACAAATTATGTGCACAACTTCGAATCTTTACAAGTTTGAAAGCTGGCATTGCACAGCAATAAAGTACTGTATGCAAGAAACATCAGTTGGAAATAAATCTCGATGGTGAAAAGTGCTGGAGTGGGGACTATAGGGAGAGATTATCTGTAGCAAAGAAAGGCGTCTGGTCTTCAGTTGTATTATGGAGTAGTCTTGTGGGATTGTTATGATTGATCTGTGGATTTTGGACCTTGATACTTCTTTAATCAAACTATAGGAATTGTAATTAGAAAGGTTTGCAAAGGATGACATCTGCTCCAGCTATATATGCGGGGAACAAGCAAGCAATCTACCTCCCTGTACATGTCCCCTTACGTTTCTACCTCCTAATTGGGTCAAAAAATCAAAAACTGGAAGCATTCTAATTGCTATTGACAAAACCCAAGCAAGAGATAATTCCTGCTTTTCTAGAAATGTAGATTATGGAGATGATAAGAAGCAATAATTAAACACTATGTATTTCAAAATTCAACTTGCTTTTGTTTGAAAATTGAAATGTTTTATGTATTCAGTAGCAAACACATAATCTAGGTTCTGAGTACATTAGAATGAGTCATGAAAAGTTCAGGCAGTAAAATAAGTAGATGTTTCAAAAAGGTATTTCATTCGTTAAGATATGTGACATTTGTGTCTTTAATGATAGTCAATCTCTTCTTTGAGTTTAATCAAAAATTTCTGATGTGAGACACACAGAACCTGCTCTTATTTAAGTATTCATATTTTTGTTGCAGCTCAGTGGCAGAACAGCTGAAGTGGGGTGAGACAGTACAAGCAGAGGCATTTGACAGTGTCACAATTTACTTCAGCGATATTGTTGGATTCACTTCAATGTCTGCAGAAAGCACACCACTACAGGTAGTACATTGTTAACTGAGGTCTACTAATTTTGCGACCTTCTATATTGATGTAATATTTCATTGCAATTTCTATAAATGATATTGCATTTTTGTATGAAAAATTTCAATAATGTAAATCATAGTCTCAATTATATCACCCAAACTGTAACAATAGATGCAATGGATATCAGCACACCGTTTACCATTTTAAACTTATTTATGAAATTAAATACTTTTGGACAAACTAAAAAAAGAATTCTCAATTGCTTTCTGCCCAAACACTCAAACCTAATATTAAGTTGTTAAAGTGTATAAGAAAGTACCGGTAGCATCAGTTAACCCTTGGGCAAGAAGACTGAAGGGAAGGTTTAATGCAATCTGCCACAGTTCAAATAATTTGGATGCAGAAAGACACTTAACAAAGCAGTATTTACATATCCTGTTAGTACCAATGCTGTTCATTAAAGTATTTCATTAGCCAACAAATTAAGAGAAATTGCATGTTCTTTGAATTCATATTGTTGCAGATTTTCAACTTGATGCCTAGGCTGATACAAGGGAACATTACCATCTGCAAGGTCACCTACAAGCCACTCAAAATCCAAACTTGGAAATATAGCGCCATTTCTTGAGCATCATTGGGTCAAAATAGTGCACCTAAAAGAACATAGAACATAGAACATAGAAGGATACAGCGCAGTACAGGCCCTTCGGCCCTCGATGTTGCGCCGACCGAATCCTACCTAACCTATACTAGCCCAATAACTTCCAAATGCCTATCCAATGCCCGCTTAAATGACCATAAAGAAGGAGAGTTCACCACTGATACGGGCAGGGCATTCCATGAACTCACAACCCGCTGTGTGAAGAATCTACCCCTAACATCTGTCCTATACCTACCACCCCTTAATTTAAAGCTATGTCCCCTAGTAACACCTGACTCCATTAGCGGTAAAAGGTTCTTAGTATCTACCCTATCTAAACCCCTAATCATCTTATACACTTCTATCAGATCTCCCCTAAACCTTCTCTTCTCCAATGAGAACAGCCCCAAGTGCCTCAGCCTTTCCTCATAAGATTTTCCTACCATTCCAGGCAACATCCTGGTAAACCTCCTCTGCACTCGTTCTAAAGCTTCCACATCCTTCCTATAGTATGGCGACCAAAACTGCACACAATACTCCAGATGAGGCCGCACCAGAGTCTTATACAACTGCAACATGACCTCAGGACTCCGGAACTCAATTCCTCTGCCAATAAAGCCCAGTACACCATATGCCTTCCTCACAGCACTATTTACCTGGGTGGCAACTTTCAGAGATCTGTGTACATGGACACCAAGATCCCTCTGCTCATCCACACTACCAAGTAGCCTACCATTAGCCCAGTAATCCATCATCTTGTTATTCCTACCAAAGTGAACGACTTCGCACTTAGCTACATTGAATTCCATTTGCCACATTTCCGCCCAGCTCTGCAACTTATCTATATCCCGTTGTAACCTACCACTTCCTTCCTCACTATCCACAACTCCACCGACTTTTGTGTCATCCGCAAACTTGCTTACCCAGCTTTCAAGTCCTTCCTCTAGATCATTTATAAAGATAACAAAAAGCAATGGTCCCAAAACAGATCCTTGTGGTACACCGCTAGTAACTGCGCTCCAAGATGAACATAATCCATCAACTACTACCCTCTGTCTCCTTCCAGCCAGCCAATTCCTAATCCAAACCTCTATTGTATCCTCAATGCCATACCTCCGAAGTTTTAGCATTAGCCTACCATGGGGAACCTTATCGAACGCCTTACTAAAATCCATATACACAACATCTACTGCTTTACCCTCATCCACTTCCTTGGTCACCTTCTCGAAGAACTCAATAAGGTTTGTGAGGCACGACCTGCCCTTCACAAAACCATGCTGGCTATCCCTGATCACGTTATTCCTACCCAGATGTTCATAAATCTTATCCCTTACCATTCTCTCTAAGACTTTGCCCACCACTGAAGTCAGACTCACTGGCCTATAGTTGCTAGGGCTATCCCTACTCCCTTTCTTGAACAATGGGACCACATTCGCTATCCTCCAGTCCTCTGGTACTATTCCTGTTGACAACGATGACATAAAAATCCAGGCCAATGGCTCTGCTATCTCCTCCCTCGCTTCCCATAGGATCCTGGGGTAAATGCCATCAGGCCCAGGAGACTTATCTATATTCATCCTTTCCATTATTCATAAAACCTCTTCCCTGCATATTTCCAGGGCATCCATTCTAATTATTTGTGATTCCATATTCACATCAGCAACAGTGTCCTGTTCCTGAGTGAATACTGATGAAAAGTACTGATTTAATGTCTCTCCAATCTCCTCCGCCTCCACACACAACTTCCCACTACTATCCTTGACTGGACCGATACCTACCCTAGTCATCCTTTTATTCTTGACCAAATGAACTGCAGCAAATCACCACCACATTTCCTGTGACAATGAGGGGTTGGCAATAAATGCTGGCCCTGCCAGTGATATCCATAAGCCCTGAATGAATAAAAAATTTGGCTTGTGATTGTCCACCTTTTGTAGAAATTAGTTGATTCCTGTTTCCTTTATATCAATGCTTCCATAATACAAAACCTATTTATTACATCAGTTTATATCTGGGCCAATAAGTTGTAAATCTAATCTGTTCTTTCACAAATGTCAATTATGGAGCTTCTTGCTTATACATAGAAGATCTGCATTTGCCAATGTGTTTCAGAACACAAGAGATTGGCAGAAACTGATTTTGTTTCATGGTTACTGGCATTGAATCAAGTGCCAGATGCTATTTCTTTCTAGAAATAAAGACTAGGAAATGTATTTAAGTTTAAGTTCCTCTTATGGGAGAAATGGAGGACTACAGATGCTGGAGATCAGAGATGAAAATGTGTTGCTGGAAAAGTGCAGCAGGTCAGGCAGCTTTCTCCTTGCTGGGAAAAGCTATCTAACAGGTTATTGATTCATAACCAATTCTGATAATCTTCATAAAGACATGAATTCACCTTGAAGTAAATTCTAATTAACTTGGTAAATAATTGTTTGGTATTCTAGATAAAAACATCAATGCTGCTTTTGTAAATAGCTGGGATTTTTTCTGGCAGTTAATGACTAATGTAAGATGAGATCCCAGACAAGATAGAGTACAGGTTAGGGAGACACTAGGAAGGAATGATTTGGAGATGCCAGTGTTGGACTGGGGTGTATAAAGTTAAAAATCACACAACACCAGGTTATTGTCCAACAGGTTTAATTGAAGCACTAGCTTTGGGAGCGCCGCTCCTTCATCAGGAAGGAAAACAGTGCTCAAGAAAACAAACATGATCTGGTAACAAAGAATAGATAGACTTTGCCAGCATAGAGTCATCAAGTTGTACAGCACAGAAACAGACCCTTCGGTCCAACTCATCCATGCAGACCAGATACCCTAAATTAATCTAGTCCCATTTGCCAGCATTTGGCTTTATATCCTTCTAAACCCTTCCTATTCATATACCCATCCAGATGCCTTTTAAATGTTGTAGGAGGAAAGGATACAATGAGACAAACCTATCTTAATTGGCTGTTTCAATCATTAAATATGAAGTAGGAATACCCAAAGGTGAGAGAAAGCATTAATAAATATAATGTGTGACTTATTCCAGACTCATTATTGCTTAGTATGTGTGAGGGAGAGCACACCTTGACCTTCTATTTGTTAGTTATTCTGACAAAGAAGACAAGCAGGAGGCTGGAAGAACACAACAAGCCAGACAGCATCAGGAGGTGGAGAAGACAATGAGATGCTGACTTCTCTACCTCCTGATGTTGCCTGGCTTGCTGTGTTCTTCCAGCCTCCTGCTTGACGACTTTGGATTCCAGCATTTGCAGTGTTTTTTTGTCTCTCACTGAGATATTCTTACAAAACATTTAAAATGGAAATTGAAAAATATCTGACAGACAGCAAAACAAAACAGTTTAACATGATTTGGTTTATGTTATACTGAGAGCGCAAAGCAAGTGTAGTACTTTAACTGGGTAAAATTCAATGGGATGGGGGAACAGTCAAAGCAAATGAAGTGGATTGAACACTGTAGTCAAGTAGATGCAAATCATCTTTGAAGGACTAATGTTAAAAATATAGGTCTATATACAGAATAGGAATGCTTACAAAACAACATTTACAATGGAAATAGTTCATTGAAGAATGATAAGAAGATGTAGAAATTTTTTTTTTAAATCATCAAATGAGAAAATAAACTCGAAAGATCTAGTTAAAAAACATATTAGATTAGATTACTTACAGTGTGGAAACAGGCCCTTCGGCCCAACAAGTCCACACTGACCCAACGAAGCGCAACCCACCCATACCCCCACATCCACCCCTTACCTAACACTACGGGCAATTTAGCATAGCCAATTCACCTGACCCGCACATCTTTGGACTGTGGGAGGAAACCGGAGCACCCGGAGGAAACCCACGCAGACACGGGGAGAACGTGCAAACTCCGCACAGTCAGTCGCCTGAGTCGGGAATTGAACCTGGGTCTCAGGGGCTGTGAGACAGCAGTGCTAACTACTGTGCCACCCTCAACCAGAAAAATACAAAATCAAAAATAAATGACTTGCAATATGTATTCCCAACACAGGAGATAGATCAGCACGTTTAAAAACATGTGATCCCTCTGCAATTGCACCATAACATAGGTCATTAATGAAACACAGCTTGTAGGGTAAAGGCTGAACAGCCTTTTGATGCACTTTCAAAAAATTGGTGCACTTATAAACATTTGCAAACCACAAGTTGTCTTTACTTAATCTTAGTCTTTATCATTGAAAGGCTGAAATTAAAAGAAGAGTATTGAAATTGGTATGTCAAGGACAGCTCCAGAAGGGAGCTAAGTAAAGGGCAGTGAAATACAGCAGGTCTGTCAAAACACATGGTAAAAGGTTTACACAAAATTCCGAATGCAATGAGTATTTTTAAGACCACTCTCATGGGCTCTCCAAATGATTTTCACTCCTTTGGCCCTTATTTATATTTATTGAGAACATAGGATGCATTTTAGCTGGATGTGATCTTAAAACAATTTAGCACATGAGCACATGGTGCTCCGCCTAGTGGTGACATTAGCCATAAACATAGCCCAACTAAAATGAAAGTTATAGACAATCTAAAAGGTGTCCAAAATAGTTGAATACCCAAACACATTACATTTAAAGTAGCCTAATGAGATTTGAGAATTACTTTGCTTTTAGATGTGGACATATGTGGCTGGCCAGCATTTATTATTGATCCCTGTTGCCCTTGAAGAGGTAGCAGTGCCTTCTTGAACCACTGAAGTCCACATGCTGTAGATTGCCCCAAATTGCCCTCTGGGAGGGATTTCCATGTTTCTGACCCAGCGACAATGAAGGAATGATGATATATTTCCAAGTCAGGATGGTGAGTGGCTAGGAAGGGAACTTGCAGGTGGTGGTGTTCTTAATGACAATATTCTTGAATCACTGGTTTAGAAAAAAAATCTTCTTTCATTCAATTCATTTGAGGCAAAAATAGTCTGCCCACCATATTGAGAAAAGTCCAAGAATTCACTATGGAGTCGTCACTCTGGAAATAGCCACTGGGTCATTTATATAGGCATAGAGATGGTAAAGACTATCAATTATGGAAATCAAAACCCATGAATCATTAAACAAAAAAAGATGTGTTGTGTTGTGTTCAACAGTATTGTGTTCAAAACACAATTAAATGCAGTTTTCAGAAGAGGTGGCTGTTTAAATAGCTTTCCATAATATTGTTTCCTTGATTACTTTGCTAAAATCAGAATTTATATTTTTTATTGGTTATTTTGTTTGTTGCTCAATTGCTTTCAAATACATCAGTAGATAAGAATTTTTATTTCTTCATGCAGGTTGTGACCTTGCTGAATGATCTTTATACCTGTTTTGATGCAATTATTGACAATTTTGATGTCTACAAGGTATGTAAAATACATTTTAAGCAACAGCTATATGCCCTCCCATCTTTAAATTGAATGGTATCATTATACAATAAGAGAGAATGGGAGAAGTTTGTTATGTATATATTTGTTTACTTTATGTACAACAGTCTACTTAGGACTGAGGGTTAGTGTTTGATCATGTGATAGCTGTTTCTAAACTGTTTAAATTTGTTGAGAAATGCCAGCTGTTAATGAAATGTTATATTCTCTGAATACACATCATGTGAATCATTTTGCAGTTTCAACAATTTTTTTCAAATGGAAAAGGCTGCTAATAAAAAGGCAAAAAGAGGTGAAAAAAAGCTGTCCGTGAAGAATACAGCATAAGTGATGATCTCACTGTGTGTGTGTGTGTGTGTGTGTGTGTGTGTGGTGTACATGTTAAGTTAACTCAGTTTATGTTATCATTATCTCAATATGTGCAGAATTAAAACAGGCCATTTAACACATTATGCCTATACTAGCTCTTTTAAAGAGTCATCCAATCCCAATCTCCTCTCTCCCTATAAATAACTCACTTTTTTTTATTCTTTATCAAATTTTATTTTGCTTCGACCATGTTTTCAGACAGTGCATTCCAATTCTCAAAATGTTTAAAAAAACTCATCATTCTTCTGTCAATTGCCTCGAACCTGTGACTGTTCGTTATTGACCTTCCTATGAATGGAAACATTTTTCAATTTACAGATGCTGTTTCTTAATGCACTGAAATCTGTATGATTTATGATAGTAATTTTACATCCTTTGTGACTGTCATTCTTGAAGTGGTTTCCTGATGAGCTTTATGTCTTTAATCATGCGTAGCAAATTGTATTGGACTAGGTTCCAAGGTAACTGCGTTGAGTCTGATCCAAGAGTCACACCTGAAGTTACTTCAATATAAACTGCCACAAGTACAGATGGTAAACAGTTAGAACTGCCTTATCCACACTCTTGGTGATAATACACTTCTCCAGTTGAGTGAACTTCACTTCAGCATGGTGAAGCATAAGGTCTGTTTGCTATCAGAACAGATACAAGAATCGTGCTGCACAAGAATTAATTTGACCTTGAATCAACCACAAATAAATATTTTTTTCTATAGGGTTAGATCAAAGCTAAGTGGAATGCAGTGCGGAATTGCTCAATGTGAAGGTGAACTGATCAGGCATTCACAGTCTTTTATTGGATTCTTGGGATGGCAAAACTGACATACAGAGTACAGCACGAAAACAGACCCTTCAGTCCAACCCATCCATGCTGACCAGATATCCCAACCCAATCTAGTCTCACCTGCCAGCACATGGCCTATATCCCTCCAAACCCTTCCTATTCATATATCCATCCAGATGCCCTTTAAATGTTGCAATTGTACCAGCCTCCACCACTTACTCGGCAGCTCATTCCATACACATACCACCCTCTGTATGAAAACATTGTCCCTCATGTCTCTTTTATATCTTTCCTCTCTCACCCTAAACCAATGCCCTCTAGTTCTGGCCTTCCCCACCCCAAGGAAAAGACTTTGTCTATTTATCCTATCCATGCCCCTCATGATTTTATAAACCTCTATAAGGTCACCCATCAGCCTCTGACACTCCAAGGAAAACAGCCCCAACCTCTCCCTATAGCTCAGATCCTCCAACCCTGGCAACATCCTTGTAAATCTTTTCTGAACCCTTTCAAGTTTCACAACATCCTTCCATTAAACTATAAGAATTACGAGTGGAAGCAGGCCATTCAGCCCATTGAGTCCACTCCACCATTTAATCATGGCTGATGGGCATTTGAATTCCACTTATCTGCACTCTCCCCATATCCCTTACGAGATTAAGAATTTATCAATTTCTGCCTTGAAGACATTTAATGTCCCCCTCTCCACTGTGCTTCGTGGCAGTGAATTCAACAGGTCCACCACTGTCTGGCTGAAGAAATGTCTCCTCATTTCCATTCTAAATTGATCTGCTCTAATTCTAAGGTTGTGCCCACAAGTCTTAGTATCCCTGCCTGACAGAAACAAATTCACAGCATCCACCCTTTCTAAACCATGCATTATCTTGTAAGTTTCTATTAGATCTCCCCTCAACCTTCTGAACTCTAATGAATACAATCTCAGAATCTTCAGCTGTTCATCATATGTTAGACCTACCATTCCAGGAATCATCCATGTGAATCTCCGCTGGACATGCTCCGGTGCCAGTATGTCCTTCCTGAGGTGTGTGGCCCAAAACGGGACACAGTATTCTAAACGGGGCCTAAACAGAGCTTTATAAAATCTCAGTAGCACATCGCTGCTTGTACATTCCACCCTCTTGAGATAAATGACAACATTACATTTGCTTTCTTAACCACGGACTCAGCCTGCAAGTCAACCTTTAAAGAATGCTGTACTAGCACTCCAACATCCCTTTGTACTTTGGCTTTATGAATTTTCTCACCATTTATAAAATAGTCCATGCCTGGGCTCTTTTTTCCAAAGTGCAAGACCTCGCATTTACTCACATTGAATTTCATCAGCCATTTCTTGGACCACTCTCCTAATCTGTCTAAATCTTTCTGTATCCTCCCCACCTCCTCAGAACTACCTGTCTGTCCATCTAACTTCATATCATCAGAGAACTTCACCGGAGTGCCCCCAGTCTCTTTATCCAGATCATTTATATATAAAGTGAACAGCTATGGCCCCAACACTGAATCCTGCAGGACACCACTTGTCACCAGCTGCGATTCCACATCCCAATTCTCTGCCTTCCATCAGACAGCCAATCCTCAATTCCTGCCAGTAGCTCACCTCGAACACCATGGGCCCTCACCTTACTCAGCAGCCTCCTGTGAGACACCTTATCAAAGGCTTTTTGGAAGTCTAGGTAGGTTACATCCACTGGATTTCCCTGATCTAGCCTACTTGTTATCTCTTCAAAGAATTTTAACAGGCTTTTAGGCACAATCTCCCATTACTAAATCTATGCTGACTTGTTCTAATCCAACCCTACACTTCCAAGAATTTAGCAATCTCATCCTTAACGATGGATTCTAGAATTTTACCTATAACCGAAGTTAGGCTATTTGGCCTATAATTTTCCATCTTTTGTCTTGATTCTTTCTTGAACAAAGTGGTTACAACAGTGATTTTCCAATCATCTTGGGCTTTCTCTGACTCCAGTGATTTTTGAAAGATCACAACCAATGCCTCCTCTATTTCTTCAGCCACCTCCCTCAGAATTCTAGGGTGTAGCCAATCCGGGCCAGGAGATTTATCAGTTTTTAGACCTTTTAGCTTATCAAGTACTTTCTCCTTTGTAATGGTCACCATACTCAATCTGCCCCTTGACTCTCCTTAATTGTTGGGATATTATTCATTTCTTCCACTGTGAAGACTGACACAAGGTATTTATTAAGTTCTTCAGCTATTTCCTTATCTCCCATCAATGTGGTGTCGCCCAATCTCTACTTTTGCTTCTCCTTTGTTTCTTATGTGTTGAAAGAAACTTTTGCTATCATTTCTAACATTGCTGGCTAGCTTACCTTCATATTTGATCCTCTCCGTCCTTATTTCTCTCTTTGTTATCTTCTGTTTGTTTTTGTAGTCTTCCCAATCTTCTGATTTCCCAGTGCTCTTGGCCACTTTATAGGTTGTCTCTTTTTCTGTGATACATTTCCTGAGTTATTTTGCCTGCCATGGCTGTCTAATTTCCATCCCCCCCCCCCCACCACACCCAAAAAAAATGAGTAGATCTCATTGAAACCGAAGCTTCTAACATGCCTAGAAGAGTAAACACAGGAAGGAAAGTAGTCCTGATGACTGGAGAGTTTAGAACCGCAGGTTACAGTCTAAGGACATGGGTTCAGGTTAGCATTAGCATTAGGACTGAAATGAGAAGAAAGTTCTTCACCCAGAGAATGGTGAGCATATGGAATTCTGCCACAGGCTAGCAGATGATAAATAGGAGATTGTGCTGTTTATGTTTCAACTTCCACAGTCTCACCCCACCCTCGTCCCCTTCCTCCACAATAACTTTTGATTCCCTTGCCTAAAAATAGTCAATCTAACTCTGCCTTAAAAATACTTAATGACCTTTCCTCACCTGACATCTGAGGCAGACATTTCCAAAGTTGCACAACCCTCTGAAGGAAAATTCCACTCAACTTTGTCCTAAAAAGGTGATGTTCCCTAGCTCAGGACTTACCCATTAGGGTGAACATCCTTTCCACATCCAGTTTGCCAACTCCATTCAGGATCTTATGAAATTCAATGGAACCATCCCTGGCTCTTTTGAACCTCAATAAAAACCACTCTAATTTTTCCTCGTAAAATACCTAATCACATTCAAGGTGTCAATTTAAGAATCCAGCCTGAACGACCTCTGGCACATTTTTCATACTTCTTTAAAGAAGGAGACTAAACCTGAATGCAGTATTTGAGGTGTGGTGTCACCATCAGCATGTTTAACTGAAGTATATCAACATTATTTGTATTCTCAATTCTTCTCATAGCAAAGGCTAGCATCCCATTCACCTTGCTGATTATGTATTCAGTCAAACAATGTGGCACTGGAAACACACAGCAGGTCAGGCAGCATACGAGGAGTAGATGAGTTGACGTTTCGGGCATAAGCTGATGAAGTGCTTATGCCCAAAATGTTCACTCTCCCTGCTCCTCGGATGTACCCTGACCTGCTATGTTTTTCCAGTGTCACATCTTTTGACTCTGACTCTCCAGCATCTGCAGTCTTCACATTCTCTCAGTGATTATGAATTGAACCTGCATACTAATGTTTTGAGACTTATGGACTAGAACTCCTGGATCCATCTGCACCTCAGAATTTGCAACACCCCCACCCCCACCCCCTCCGCGCGCCCCCCACTGACTTTACTTGCTCTTTTCCTTTTTAGATCTCCACAGAAGCTCTTACTGTCTGTTTTTGTATTTGTACTTAGCTTCCTGTCATGTTCTACTTTATTAGTTCTAATTAACCATTTAACTGTTCTTTGTATTCTGACCAGTCATTAGAATTCCCACTCACCTTTCAGCAGTTATATGCTTTCTCCTTAAGTTTGATGCTTTTCTTAACTTCTTTAATTAACAATGAATGGTGTGTCTTTCCTTTGGATTTTTTTCTTTATACTAGAAAAGTATTTATTTTGAATATGCTGCAATATCTATTTTAATATCTGCCACTACTTCTGTTTAAAGCAAACAGACAGGTCAGCATTCACATCCACAACTTGCCCTTATTTAAGCTTAAAATCCTAGGTTTAGGCCCACTCTTCTCCTGTTCAAACTAGATGTAAATTTTAAACATATTATGATTCTCAGTAGCTAAATGTCATTACTGAGATTAATAATTAAACTTATTAGATTGCATAATACCAAGTTTAGTGCAGCTACCCTCTAGTCAACATGCGGCTCTAGGAACTCTCTATCAACTCTTCATCAAGGCATTATAGCCAATCAGTTTTCTCTCATTTATATGTACATTGAAATCACCCATAGGTATTTCTGTCCTGTTAACACAAGCACCTAATATTTCTGCTTGTAGAATTCACCCTTCAGTGTGGTTTTTATTTATATTGGTTATAGATTAGAATTAGATTAGATTACTTACAGTGTGGAAACAGGCCCTTCGGCCCAACAAGTCCACACCGACCCGCCGAAGCGCAACCCACCCATACCCCTACATATACCCCTTTCCTAACACTACGGGCAATTTAGCATTGCCAATTCACCTGACCCGCACATCTTTGGACTGTGGGAGGAAACCGGAGCACCCGGAGGAAACCCACGCAGACACAGGGAGAACGTGCAAACTCCACACAGTCAGTCGCCTGAGGTGGGAATTGAACCCAGGTCCCTGGCGCTGTGAGGCAGCAGTGCTAACCACTGTGCCACCGTGCCGCCAATTGCACAACTTTCCCCTTCTATTCCTCACTTCCATCCAAAACTATTCTATGTCCTGACCTTATGAACCATGGACATCTCTAACTATTGCAGGATTGCTTATGTCTTCATCAAACTCTTTAAGAGCCCAGTAGGACCTCAGGATCCTCCTACTTCTCTCATACTAAAGACACTGTGTTGCGCAGAGTACATTAGACCACTGCAATCGAGGATGGCCTTGCTGAGAGATGCTAAAGGAAAGTTCACATGGGTCAAAGCAGCACATTCTCTTTTTGAGTAAGGCAGTGGTTTTTATTTTGTTGTTGTGGCTCTGGTGGTAAAGTGCCTGCTCTCCTGTTCCATGTTTGCTTGGCTTCCTCACTGAGGTCATCCAACAGGTCAAGCTGTGGTTACTTTTTGTCCTCAGGAACCAAGAAACTATGGAACCTGCTACAGGATGAACTAGTTATGATAGCTCCCTGGATACAGCACACACTTGCACTGTTCTTTCACAGTGATCACACACCAACTGCATGACAAAGCTCTGGATGCCCTTCTGATTATCAAATACAGCTGTCTCTTCTGCTGCCATCCTATTTGCTCCATGAGCACTGTCTTCTGAAAATCCGGTAAAGGAAGCAAATCTGGCATCGCTCTGGTTGTGACCAGTCTAGTCTGCCTTCAAGTTAATATAGCTGGAAGCTCTCATGAACAAACCTGATGGAGCCGTGGCTGCAGATTGCGAGATCCTAGTTTACCCAGATGTGAAGAGGTGGTAACGTAGACATCAAGAGATTGGTAATCCAGAATCCCAGGCTAACATTCTGGCGATGTGAATTTGAATCCCACCATGGCAGATAGTGAACTTTGAATACAGTAATGATCTGAAATTTTTTAAAAAGCTAACTGACATGTAACCACTATCAATTGTCATTAAAAACCCATTTGGGTCATTAAAAAGGTTTAAGATTGAAAATCTGGCCTTTTATATATGTGACTGCAGCCCCACAGTAATATGGCTGACTCTAACTGCCTTTTGGGCAATTAGGGATGAACAATAAGTGGTACATGGGCAGAAATGTCTGTAACCCATGAATGGTTTTTATTAATGAGGATTGTGTTCAACTTGACAGCTGTAGGCAATAGGTAGCTATCTAACCGATGGAAGATTTTTAGATTTTATATGATGGGATATGACCTTTCATCGCCTGGATATTAATCCAGATTCCTTGGATTGCTACAGGCCCTATATTGTTTATCGAGTAACATCATCACTATGTAAACGTCTCTTACTGTGTGGTTGCAAACATGTGCAGAGCCAGCTAAGTCTCCACTGTTCAGAAAAGCTTACCCTTGGTCTACAGACTGTGCATGAAGGATTTCAACAGCTCTGTGTCTAATCACCCTCTTCTGTCCATTCCATATGGCTGACGAGAATGCAACAGCAATAGGTATTGCAAGATGCTCTTCATGTCACTGTGGTTGGTGGGCTGGTGCTCCTGTAGACTACGTGTTAAAGGAGATCTCGCATGCAGAAAAGTGAGATTACTCTCTGGTATACAAGATACTTTGATAAAATTTGCATTGAGTTGCTGGTCCAGCATCAGTTCATTCAATCTGAAAGTACTGCACCTTTCTGCATGATTTTTTTGTGGCTGACCTTTATATTATTCCATTCCTGATAAAGGGCTTTTGCCCAAAACATCGATACTCCTCCTCCTCGGATGCTGCCTGACCTGCTGTGCTTTTCCAGCACCGCAGTCTCGACTCCATTCTCCAGCACCTTTATATTACTCTTGTCAGGACAGTTTCACTTTCCACTGAGTTCCTGCAGCATACTCACCTTCTCCAACCTGGTGAGGTTTACTCACATGCTTGATGCGTTATTGCAGGTTAAATTGGTTCTTATTTGCTTTATTTTAACCTCTTGTGCTTTCTCATCCCGAATGCTGTAGGAGATCCCTGTATGTGGCTGAGAAAGCCCTGACTGTTGACGCTGAGATTATTACACTTTCTGAAGAAATATTCCTGGAAAAGGAAAATGAAATTTATTTTGTATTGCTCTGGCAGAAATCTTAAGCTTAATCTTGTGTACTGTGAACCTCGAGAATTTAATGGCCTTGAATTGGAAGTGGCAGTATGAACAATTGCCGTAATCCATTCACATTATTGATCAAAGAATTCTGCTTATCGCCCAACAAAGTTACATCAGGAAGCCAGAATAACACCAATTGACTTTCAGAGTTAGAATTTCGAAATGA
Source organism: Hemiscyllium ocellatum (assembly GCF_020745735.1). Classification (NCBI taxonomy): domain Eukaryota; kingdom Metazoa; phylum Chordata; class Chondrichthyes; order Orectolobiformes; family Hemiscylliidae; genus Hemiscyllium; species Hemiscyllium ocellatum. The sequence continues at coordinate 63,532,504 of NC_083401.1, read as the reverse complement.
AATGTCATGTTGCAGCTTAGAGCCCTAATAGAAAATAAGACATCTCCCACCTTAATAAATTTTGTCTTTGTATTTCGGACTTCCAGCTTCGCAGCAATTTGCTTTTGCCCAACTAACAAAGTGTTTGTTCTCTCACCTTCAGGTAGAAACAATCGGAGATGCCTATATGGTTGTTTCTGGGCTCCCAGTGCGAAATGGTAAACTCCATGCACGAGAGACTGCCAGAATGTCCTTAGCACTACTGGAAGCAGTGAAATCATTTAAAATACGACACAGACCCAATGACCAGCTGAAGCTGAGAATAGGAATCCACACTGGTAAATTATCTTCACTCAAATTGCAGACTTTTATGTCTTCTTGATGGATTTCATTGGTGTTGATTTGGAACAGAGGTTCATCTGAAACATTCCAAGGTGTAGGTTCAAATTCTACAGACGTTGCACTCATACTGTGTGGCCATAAGTAATATTCTTCTAGAGAGACACTGCTGTATAATGACCAGAAGAATCTCCATAGTCAGTTCGTGTTCTGAGTTGCTATAAATAGTATCAGTAGGGGGAAACTTTAGAGCAATGTTATATGTCTAGGGTAAAGAAAGAGCCCATGCCGCTATCCTGAAGATTCACAGGTTAAATCAAAATGGGCATTTCATTGAGATACTATAGGACCACAAACACCACAGAACTCCTTTCCTCATGAATCAGTGTCTTCAGGAAAGAAAGCAAGCAAAATCTTTTATTTTTAAGATCCAGCATTAAATTAAGCCATTTTTAATTTCAGCCAACTGAAGGCATCTAACAAAAAAGGCTGTTGACTCATGAAGGCAGTTTCAGAGTTGAGTCCATTTACTTTATAAATGAAAGGCTTAGAGTAGATACAATGGAAACTGCAAAAGGAGTTAGGGATCAGACAAATTACTTGAGAAGGAGATGGGTTGTTGGAATAAAGGGAATATGTAAACAAAGTGCCAGGTTTATTGCCAGGTTGAATACTCTGTAGAATGGACTGATGGAACATGTGCCAGATAAGCTTTCACTGCAAGTCTTTTAAAAGAGAACTTTAGCTATTAATAGGAAATTGTTAATTAGCTGGCATAATCAGGAGTCATGGGCTCCTAGCATGGAGCGTTTTTTATTTTTATCTTTCCCATAATATACTTGGTGGGTGATGTATGTGGTTAAAATGTGCCTGAGTGAGGTGCATTTTATGGGCTTGATCGTCTTTTCTTGGACTTATTGTCAGGTAGTCACATGAAATCATATTAATGAGGCATTCAATTTAATAATCTATAACACTACATTAGCACTTACATGAGTGAGCACAGCAGTTTTTCCATTTCCAGCTGCTGTCCTTTCAAAGTCTTTTTTCCTGCTGGTTAGCTACATATACCTGCCAACTGTACATTCAGTCCTTTGCTGGCTCTGCTTTATATCTTTGGTAAGCTTCCTATACCCTATTACAATCACTCGAGGTACTTCTGTGCATAAAATCATGCTTCATTTGTATTTTGGAGCATCCTCAACAACACTGGAAGAGCTCTAACAGCCAGCAAGGGCCAATTATGTTAAAACTGCATGAGCAATGTGAATGGTTCAACAGTGTATTCGGAATAAAATGGTGTACCCAGTGCAGGAGCAGACAGCAAAACATCTCCTGAATTGACTCTCAACGCCTCCAGAGAAGCACGTGCATTTTTATTTATTGTACTGCATCCAAAGGCAATTCTCCATTTAAAGACAGTATTACAGCATAAATGTGGTGTGAAATTTCACCTGGGGAATGAAGTATGTTTGCACTGCAATGTGAAATCAGGCAAACTGAATCAGAATACATGCGTAATGGATTTAATTGTGAGGAAAGAAAATTTTTTTTTTAAATGAGTCCTTGTTTGTCGCTGTTCCAAAAGGATCCAGAGCAAAAGAAAAGTTGAGTATTTTGGAAAACACGTTTTAAATGATTCATAAATAATGAAGAAATGTTTTTCTCTTTTTTTCATCTAATATCAGGGCCAGTGTGTGCTGGGGTTGTCGGATTGAAAATGCCACGGTATTGTCTATTTGGAGACACTGTTAATACAGCATCCCGAATGGAATCTACAGGAGAGGGTAAATGTCTGCTTTAAATCACATTTTAAACGATGTTCTCCATTGATAACTATGTACAAATGTTGAAAACTCAAAATCCTTTTATAAACAAACTCAGAAATTGCCAAAGAAAGTCAACAGGTCTGGCAGCATCTGTGGAGAGGAAGCAAGTTAATGTTTCAGATCCAGTGACATCTGTGGCTCTTTGATGTTTTTATTTTCAAAATCGTTTACAGTCACCAAATGGAAGTAAAAGTACACAATAATGAAGTATTAATTGCAGCACCTAAATGTTATCATAAGGAGAGTTTCATTTTATCCAAGTTGTTTTTGCGCGTTTCTATTACAACTGCGACATCCTTCCGCTAGAAAGAAGCTTGATCCCAACAAAGATTAAATTCCACTGATCTTTAACTGCATTGATTTTCTTGTACAGGAAGAATATATGAAGGTGAATTAATTGAGATTTGCAAAATATTTAGGAAGTCAGAAAGAGTCGACAGAGGGAAACGACTTCTATTGATTGGAGAATTTAGAAGAAGAAAGCATATCCTAAAAACTAGAGACAGACCTTTCAGAAGTAAAGAAGCACCCATACATGCAAAATGTTGGGACAAGCTTGAAGTTCTCTTCCACAAATAGCAAATGACGCTGGATCAGTTGTTAAGTTATAAATCTAAGACTAACAGATTTATGTTAACCAAAACAGACATATCTAAACCCCTAGCCAAGGTGTTCCAGTAAAACTATAACACTGACATCTACCATACAAGGTGTAAAATTGCCCAGTTACTTCCTGTGCAATCTAGCCCAGTGTAGTCCTGCCCTATTAGTCTACAGTGTAGTTTTAACCTAGCTGCGAAGCCTCTCCCAAGGATATTTATCTTGAAGAAGCTCTCCTTCTCTCTCTCTCTCTACAAGGATCTCAGTGAGTCTCTCGCTCACTGCAACCCCCAGCCACACCCCTCTCCCATTTATCTCACCACCCCCTCGGTTCACAGCCTCATTCCTGATGAAGAGATTTTACCCGAAACATTGATTCTCCTGCTCCTTGAAGGAGCAGGACGCTGCCTGACCTGCTGTGCTTTTCTAGCACCACACTCTCGATTCTAATCTCCAGCATCTGCAGTCTTCACTTTCTCTTTGATGAAACAAGAAGTTGACTAAGCTATCAAAAGACACTTACAAAGGAATAGCACAGAATTGTTCTGGGGCAGAAGAAGGTCATTTGGCCGACCATGTCTGTGCTAGCTACTGAAATGGCATTATGATATAGTGCCATCCTCTCACTCTTTCCCCATAACCCTGCACATTATTTCTATTGAATTAATACTCAATGATCTCTTGAAGGCCTGTATTAAACCTATCTGCATCACATCCAATCAGTCCATTCCTGATCCTAAACATTCACTGTGTGAAAAAAATGTTTTCTCACATCATATTTGCTTCTTTGGCAAGTCACTTTAAATCTGTGCCCTCTCATTATTGATGCTGTCATGATCAGGAACAGTTTCTCCTTGCCTCGTCTGTCCAAGTTTATCATGATGTTGTAAACTTCAGTCAACTCTTGTCTTAGCCTTGTCTCCAAGGAAAATGGTCTCAAATTTTCAGTCTAGCTTCATAACTGATATATCTCATGCCTGGAAACGTTCTCATAAACCTCTTCTGCTCTCCCAACATTGCATTCACATCCTATCGAAAGTGTGATGCTAGAACAGTACACAGTACTCCAGCTGAGGTCTAACTGCTGAATAATACAGGTTCAATATGATCTCCCTGCTCTTGTGCTCTGTGGCATTATTCATTTAACCGTAAGATACTGTATGATTTATTAACCGTGCCGTCTTCCTGTCCTTTAAAGGCATCCACACATATATATCCAGGCCTCCTTGCTCAAGCTTACATTTTAGAGTCGTATTTTTGTTAACTGTCTTTCCATGTTCTTTATACCAAAATGTATCATCTCACACTGCTCCACTTTAATGTATTACCTCATATTTCTCTGCATTTACCTGCTCACTGTTGTTCAGTTTGGGTTCCTGTGGGGTCACTTAACCCTCATTCCAGCTGAAGTCCAAACATGAAAAAAGAGCTATATTTCAGAAATGAGAGTAACTGAAATCAAGGCAGTATTTGACTGAGAATGTCATTAAGGATCCCAAGCAAAACTGGGGTGGAGAGGAATCAGAAGAATGATTCTCCAGTAGTTTGAGTTGTACTTAGCATATATGATGATTGCTGTTGTTGTTGAATTTCAGTCATCTCAGTATAAGGTGTCTCTGCAGGAATTCCTCAGAGTAGTGTCCTGGGTCCAGTCATCTTCAACAGCTTCACCAAAGACCTTCCCTGCAGCATGAGGCCAGACATGGGGCTGCTTGCTGATGATTACATAATCTTCAGCACCATTAACAACTCCTGACCATATTGAAGCAGCCCAAAACAATATACAGCCACTCCAACACAACACCACATAACTTTTATACTTACAGAACTTGACCAGTTCCTGAGTAGTCTCAATTACGCAGCCAATTTAATATTCTTCAGCCCAATTCATTTCTCATATCCCATGTTTTTCCAACATTTGCCGACTGTTCATTGTCTCATGTTTGTCTGCATTGCAGAATATTCAGTCACTTTTCTCTTATCTTCTGTGGCATCTTTCTTAAACTCATCAACATCATGAAAGTGCTTCCATCCCTAAAATCCTCCTTACTGTGCACATAGAGGTGTTTCTGAACTTTATAACTGAAAGGCCTGGCTCTATTTTTTAATCAATATTTTCAATTCCGCTTCACGTCATGAAAGCTTCAATCACCCATTATATTCCTGCAGAAGCAAATCAAGAACAAAGAACAAAGAAAATTTACAGCCCAGGAACAGGCACTTCAGCCCTCCAAGCCTGACCTGACCCAAATGTACTGTCTAAACCTGTCGGTCAATTCCTAAGCATCTGTATCCCTCTGCTCCCCACCCACCCATGCATCTGTCAGATGCATCTTAAATGAATCTACCGTGCCTGTCTCTACCCCCTCTGCTGGCAACATGTTCCAAACACCCACCACCCACTGGGTGAAGTACTTGCCGCGTGTATTCCCCTTAAACTTTCCTCCTTCACCCTGGGAAAACAATTGTCTCTATCCACCCTGTCTATACCCTTCATGATTTTATAAACCTCAACCAGGTTGCCCCTCAATCTCCTTTTCCTAATGAAAATAAACCTGACTTACTCAAGTTTTCTTCATAGCCAGCACCTTCCATACCATCCTCATAAACCTTCTCTGCACCCTTTACAAAGAATCCATATCCTTTTGGTAATGTGGTGACCAGAACTGTTCACAGTATTCTAAATGCGGCCGAACCAGTATCTTGTACAATTTTAACATAACTTATTAGCTCTTACACTCAATACCCCGTCTAATGAAGGCAAGCATACTATATACCTTCTTGACCACTCTATCCACCTGTGCAGCAACCTTCAGGGTACAATGGACCTGAACTCCCAGATCTCTCTGCCCATCAACTTTTCCCAAGGCTCTTCCATTCATTGTATAATTCCACCTAGAATTAGTCTTGCCTAAATGCATCACCTCACATTTGTCTGGATTGAAAACCATCTGCCGCTTTTCCGCCCAACTCTCCAGTCTATCTATATCCTCCTGTATTCTCTGACAGTCCCTTGTGCTTTCTGCGACTCCACCAACCTTCATGTCATCTGCAAACTTGCTAATCATACCAACAGTGCCCTCTTTCAGATCATTTATGTATATTGCAAATAACAGTGGCCCCAACACTGACCCCTGTGGAACACCACTGGTCACCTTTCTCCATTTCAAGAAACTTCCTTCAACTAATACTCTCTGCCTTCTGTTACTCAACCAGTTCTTTATCCACCTAGCTAGAACACCCTGCATACCATGTGATTTCACTTTCTCCATTAGTCTACCATGGGGAACCTTATCAAATGCCTCACTAAAGTCCATGTATATGACATTAACAGCCCTTCCTTCATCTATCAACTTGGTCACTTCCTCAAAGAACTCTATTAAGTTCTCCCCCACACAAAACCATGTTGCCTATTACTGATAAGCCCGTTCTTTTCTAAATGTAAATAGATCCTGTCCCTCAGTACCTTCTCCAGAAACTTTCCCACCACTGACGTCAGGCTCACTGCTCTGTAGTTACCCGGAATACCCCTACTTCCCTTCTTGTACAGGGGGAACAACATGGGAAACCCTCCAGTCCTCTGGCACTTCACCTGTATTTAAGGATGCTACAAAGATATCCATCAGGGCCCCAGCTATTTCCTCTCTTGATCCCATCCGGTCCTGGGGATTTGTTCACCTTGATAACCTCTAGCCTACCCAACACATCTTCCCTACTTATGTCAATGTGATCCAGACTAATCACACTTCTATCTCTAATCTCAACATTCATCATGTTCCTCTCCTCAGTGAGCACTGATGCAAAGTACTCATTCAGAATCTCACCCATTCTCTCAGGTTCGACACACAGCCTTCCTTCGTTATCCTTTAGTGGACCAATCTTTTCTCTAGTTACCGTTTGCTTCTTATATAAAAATAAAATGCTTAATTCTGCTCTCTCAAGCTATTTCATGACCCTTTTAGCCTGCTTGATTCCTCGTTAAAGACTTGTCCTATTCTTCCGATATTCCTCCAGGGCCCGTTCTGTCCTTAGCTGCCTAGACCTTATGTACACTTCCCATTTCCTCTTGGCTAGTCGTACAATTTCTCCTCTTATCCCCAGTTCACGAACCTTGCCTTTCCTATCCTTTGCCTTCAACGGGACATTCCTATCCTGCACTCTCTTTAAACTATCTTTGAAAGTCTCCCACATCTCGAATGTGGACTTCCCTTCAAATAGCTGTGCCCAATCCACATTTCCGAACTCCTGCCTAATTTTGATATAATTGGCCTTGGCTCTTCCCTTAGGACCACTCTCTTCTTTATCTACGAGTATTCTAAAACTTCTGGAATTGTGGTCACTGTTCCCAAAGAAATCCCCCACCACAACGTCTACCACCAGTCCTGGTTCGTTCCCCAGTGCCAGGCCCAATATGGTCCCTTCCCTCATCGGACTATTGACATACTGCTCTAGAAAATTCTCCTGGATGCTTCTTACAAATTCTACCCCATCCAGACCTCTGACACCAAGTGTAACTCGGGCAATGTTGGGAAAATTAAAATCTCCTATCACCATACCCTATTGCCTCTACATCTTTCCATAATCTGTTTACCAATTTGTTCTTCTACCTCACACTCACTGTTGGGAGGTCTGTAATACAGCCCCAACAATGTAACTGCATCTTCTTATTTCTCAGCTCCATCCATAATGCCTCACTAGCCAAGACTTCAACAGTGTGCTCCTTTAGCACAGCCGTGATATTATCCCTGACCATCAATGCAACTCCACGCCTCCCCTCCCCCCTTTTATTTCCTTCCCTATCCTGTCTGAAGCATCTATATCCTGGAACATTTAGTTGCCAATCGTTGTGCCCTTTCTTCAACCAAGTCTCTGGGATTGCAATTACGTCATATTCCCAGGCACTAATCCAAGCCCTAAGTTCATCTGCCTTACACACTATACACCTTGCATAAAGTGGATGCATTTCAGGCCACTAGTTTTTTGCGCTCATCTGCTCTCTGCCTACTAGTGTTCTTTCTGCTAGTGTTCTTTCGGGGGGTTTAAACTAACTCTGCAGGGGCATGGGAACCTAGACTGTAGCTTTAGGGTGCAGGACCTGAAGTGTAGGGAGGTTAGGAACATGGCATCAATCTCGAAGGAGGGTGCCTATAAACAGGAAGGTGGCTTGAAGTGTGTATGCTTCAATGCGAGAAGTACACGAAATAAGGTAGGTGAACTTGCAGCAGGGTTGGTACCTGGGATTTCGATGGTGTGGCTATTACGGAGACATGGGTAGAACAGGGACAGGATTGGTTGTTGCAGGTTCCAGGGTTTAAATGTTTTAGTAGGGTCAGAGGTGGGGGTAAAAGAGGGGGAGGTGTGGCATTGCTTGTCAAAGATAGTATTACAGGACGATGGATGAAGACTCGCCATCTGAGGTAGTTTGGGCTGAGCTTAGAAATAGGAAAGGTGAGGTCACCCTGTTAGGAGTTTTCTACAGGCCTCCTAATAGTCCGAGAGACGTAAAGGAAAGTATTGCGAGGATGATTCAGGAGAAGAGTGAAAGTAATAGGGTGGTTGTTATGGGAGACTTTAACTTCCCAGATATTGACTGGGGAAGCTATAGCTCGAGTACATTAGATGGGTCGGTGTTTGTCCAATGTGTGCAGGAGGATTCCCTGACACAATATGTAGACAGGCCAACAAGAGGTGAGGCCATACTGGATTTGGTTCTGGGTAACGAACCAGGCCAGATGTTAGAATTGGAGGTAGGTGAGCACTTTGGGGACAGTGACCACAATTCGGTGACTTATCTTAGTGATGGAGAGGGATAACTGTGCACTACAGGGCAAGAGTTATAGCTGGGGGCAGGGAAATTATGATGCGGTGAGGCATGACTTAGGATGTGTGGCTTGGAAAAGTAGGCTTCAAGGGAAGGGTGCAATCGATATGTGGAGCTTGTTCAAGGAGCAACTATTGAGTGTCCTTGATAAGTATGTACCTGTCAGGCAGGGAGGAAAGGGTCGTGTGAGGGAGCCGTGGTTTAATAAGGAATTGGAATCCCTTGTTAAAGGGAAGAGGACGGCCTATGTAAAGATGAGGCGTGAAGGTTCAATTGGGATGATTGAGAGTTATAAGGTAGCCAGGAAGGATCAAAAGAGAGAGCTAAGAGCAGCAAGGAGGGGACATGAAAAGTCCTTGGTTGATAGGATTAGGGAAAACCCAAAGACTTTCTATAGGTATGTCAGGAATAAAAGAATGACTAGGGTAGGAATAGGTCCAGTCAAGGATAGTAGTCAGAAGTTGCGTGTGGAGGCTGAAGAAATTGGAGAGACACTGAATGAATACTTTTCGTCAGTATTCACTCAGAAACAGGACATTGTTGCCGATGTGAATATTGAGTCACACTTAATGAGAATGGTGGCTTTGAGATATGTAGGGAAGAGGTGTTGGAAATTCTGGAAAGGGTGAATATAGATAAGTCCCCTGGGCCTGATGGCATTTATCCTAGGATTCTCTGGGAAGCAAGGGAGGAGATTGCAGAGCCATTGGCCTTGATTTTTATGTCCTCGTTGTCTACAGGAATAATGCCAGAAGACTGGTGGATAGCAAATGTGGTTCCCTTGTTCAAGAAGGGGAGTAGGGATAACCCTAGTAACTATCGGCTGGTGAGTCTTACCTCTGTTGTGGGCAAAGTCTTAGAGAGAATTGTAAGAGATAGGATTTATGAACAACTGGATACGAATGATATGATCAAGGATAGTCAGCATGGTTTTGTGAAGGGCAGGTCGTGCCTCACAAACCTTATTGAATTCTTTGAGAAGGTGACTAAGGAGGTGGACGAGGGTAAAGCGGTTGATGTAGTGTATATGGATTTTAGTAAGGCGTTTGATAAGGTTCCCCATGGTAGGCTACTGCAAAAAATATGGAGGTATGGCATTGAGGGGGAGTTGGAGGTTTGGATTAGGAATTGGCTGGCTGGAAGAAGACAGAGGGTAGTAGTTGATGGTAAAGGTTCATCTTGGAGTGCAGTTACCAGCGATGTTCCGCAAGGATCTGTTTTGGGACCATTGCTGTTTGTCATTTTGATAAATGACCTGGAGGAGGGGCGAGAAGGTTGGGTGAGCAAGTTTGCGGATGATACGAAAATCAGTGGAGGTGTTGACAGTGAGCAAGGATGTGGCAGATTACAGCGGGATTTAGATAAGCTGCAAAGCTGGGCAGAAAGGTGCCAAATGGAGTTCAATGTAGCTAAGTGTGAAGTGATTCACTTTGGTAAGAGTAACAAGAAGATGGAGTACTGGGCTAATGGTCAGATACTTGGTAGTGTGGATGAGCAGAGGGATCTTGGTGTCCATGTACACAGATCTCTGAAAGTTGCCACCCAGGTAAATAGTGCTGTGAGGAAGGCATATGGTGTACTGGGCTTTATTGGCAGAGGAATTGAGTTCTGGAGTCCTGAGGTCATGTTGCAGTTGTATAAGACTCTGGTGCAGCCGCATCTGGAGTATTGTGTGCAGTTTTGGTCGCCATACTATAGGAAGGATGTGGAACGGGTGTAAAGGAGATTTACCAGGATGTTGCCTGGTATGGTAGGAAGATCGTATGAAGAAAGGCTGAGGCACTTAGGGCTGTTTTCATTGGAGAAAAGAAGGTTTATGGGTGACTTGATAGAGGTGTACAAGATGATTAGGGGTTTAGATAGGGTTGACCATGAGAACCTTTTTCCACATATGGAGTCAGCTATTATGAGGAGGCATAGCTTTAAATTAAGGGGTGGTAGGTATAGGACTGATATTAGGGGTAGATTCTTTACTCAGCGAGTCATGAGTTTATGGAATGCCCTGCCAGTAACAGTGGTGGACTCTCCCTCTTTATGGGCATTTAAACAGGCATTGGATAGGCATATGGAGGATAGTGGGCTAGTGTAGGTTAGGTGGGCTTGGATCGGCGCAACATCGAGGGCCGAAGGGCCTGTACTGCGCTGTATTTTTCTATGTTCTATGTTCTATGTACTCTTCCCTTTATTAATGCTATCTTCATAATTCTCACAGTGTCCAGTCTCTACCTCACTGCCTACTTGTTTTCTCTTCTGGTTCCCAGTCCCCTGCCACATTAGTTTAAAACCACCCCAACATAGTAGCAAAAACTCCCCCAAAGACATTGGTTCCCCTCTGGTTCAGATGTAGACTGTCCATTTTGTAATAGTCCCACCTTCCCCAGAACCAGTCCCAATGTCCAACAAATCTGAACCCCTTCCTCCTACACCATCTCTCAAGCCATGTGTTCATTCTGCCTATCTTGAGATCACTACCTTTGAGGTCCTCCTCTTTAACTTCTCTCCAAGCTCCCTGAATTCTTCTTTCAGGACCTCATCTTGTTTTTACTTATATTATTTGTGTCTATATACACCGCGACAACTGGGTGTTCACCCTCTCATTTTAGAATGCTCTGGAGCCGATTGGTGACATCCCTGACCCGAGCACCTGGGAGGCAACATACCATCCGGGAATCCAGTTTTTGGCCACAGAACCGCCTGTCTCCTCCCCTCACAATAGAATCCCCTATGACTATGGCCCTACGAGTCTTTTTCCCGCCCTTCTGAACAGCAGTGCCCTCCACGGTGCAATGATCTTGGCAATTGCTGCACTCCCCTAGTGAGCCATCTCCCCCAATAGTATCCAAGACGATATGCCTGTTTTGGAGGGAGATGATCACAGGGGACACCTGCACTGTCCTCCTACTCTTTTTCTGTCTTTTGGTGACCCAATCACTGTCTCCCTCAGCAACTCTAACCTGCGGTGTGACCAGTTCACTTAACATGCTATCCACTACCTCCTCAGCATCGCGGATGCTCCACAGTGAGTCCATCCGCAGCTCCAGAGCCGTCATGCGGTCAAACAAGAGCTGCAGCTGGACATACTTCTTGTAAGTGTAAAAGTCAGGAATGTCAGACACATAGCTAAGCTCCCACATCAAGCAAGAGGCACATGCCACGGGTCTGAGGTCTCCTGCCATTGTAAGCTTAGCTTTTATATGAACTAATTAAAACTAAACAATGCACTTAAATATATGAAAAAGAAAGATAAAGAAAAAATAAAAGCCTTACCTTACTGAGTCTTTTTCTTCCATTTAGAGGAGGGGGGGTGCGGGAGGGAAATACTACAGGTGTAGTATCTCAGGTTTAGCCACTGCCCAAATATAAATTAAGCCCTTACCATCCCGGCAGCCCTCGTTTCACTCCTCCTTCTCTCCTCGCTGCTCTGTCAAAATGGTTAGCATTCCTGCCTCTTAGTACCAGGGACCTGGGTTCAATTCCATGGGTGGCTGTCTATGTGGATTTTGCACCTTCTCCTCTTGTCAGTGTGAGTTTCCTCTGGGTGATCTGGCTTCTTCCAACAGTCCAAAGATGTGCAGGTTAGGTGGATTGGCCATGGGAAATGCAGGGTGGGTCTGTGTTGGATGCTCTTTGGAGGGTTGGTGTCGATTTGATGGGCTGAATGGCCTGCCTCCAGGCTGTAGAGATTCTCTGACTCACTGCTTGTGAGCTAGGGGATCAGTACTACCCTCTCCCATCCTACTTGCCCTGAAATTGATGTGTACTTCTTCCTACCATGAGAAGTGACCTCCCCATCAACCTGCAATTACAAGTCTCCTGTCCCCTAGCATCCAGCCACCAACAATTATCTGTAATTTTCCATTCTCTGCCAATCACAGCCCTGTCTATCAGCTGCCATGTTTTTTTCCTGATTCCAGAATAGCGACACCAACGGTCCTCAGCTGAAGATTTCTATCTTTCCAGCTACCAGCCTGCTAGATTATCAATCAGTCCAATTTCCAGCCAGGAAACCGAGTGATTACAGAAAGGACAAATCAGGCCTGGATTTCTGTTCAGCAGGACTTCCAGCTTACTAACAATTCTAGTTTCCACTATCCCCCAACTGTACTACCCCCAACTCACTCTTGAGCAATAGAAAGGATACCAACCCTGTGAGTTTACATTCAATCAACTGGTCCCTTACTGTTAAGGGTGCCTTTAATCATAGGTCACATATTTCAATTCATGTGCTCATTTAAGCAGTTTGCAAATTTATGGACTTTTGTTTATGATGAGCCAAGAGTGAAAGTTCTAAAGGAAAGCAAACAATTAATTTTTAAATGTGTTAACACTTGTATCTGTCACATTCCTTGTATTAATCTACAAGCTACAGATATTAGAACAGTCAGTCCCAGAATTTGACTTTGAGCTGTATACTCTTGATATTTAATCTTCAACTTCATGAAACTGCAGGAACCCTCTGAGGCCAAATAACAATCCAAGCTAAATTAAAATCTCAAGCTAAACAGTTCATGAAATTAGAACCATATAAAGAATTTGGCAGCAAAATTTAATACCCAACAATCAATTTAAAGAAAATTCAGTCCAAATATATGTCCTGCCATTGACATTTTACCTCTTTATTTCTTAGCATTGAAAATCCATGTGTCCTCAGCAACCAAGGATGTTTTGGATGAGTTTGGCAACTTTGAACTGGAACTTCGTGGAGATGTTGAAATGAAGGTATATTTATATTCCATGTTCAACACGATACCATTGTGAATTACATTCAAGAAAGTCCTATTGCTGCATTCATAAATCATAGAAACATGTAAAAGGAGTTCATTTAGCCATGTTACTTATGCTGGCTCTTGGAAACAGCAGTCATGCCTTGTCCTAAATACTTACTTTTTATCCGTTACTCTATAATTCCCTCAAACACAAAATTATTTATGTTCACAAACTTTTCGGTAGAGCATTTCAGAACCCTCAAAGTAAAAAAAGTTTATTTTTGTATGCCATTTGGATCATCTGTCATTGATTCTAAATCTATAATCTTTAGTTATTGACCAACTCAAAGGACAGAGGGTATAGATTTTGCTTTACTAAAACTTCTCATCATTCTGAACATCTTTTAGGTCATCTCATAATCTTCTATGTCCAAAGGTGAACACTCTTAATTTTGCCAACCTCTGATGTCTCTTTTCCCTGGTAAATCCTGGAGATGCTCCTTTGCACTGTTTTTAAGGCTGTCACATCTTTTCTGATGTGTAGAACAATCTGGAATGCTCTAGCTGGAGGCAGTGATTAATAAACTTCTAACTCTTTGAATTCCACCTTTTACAATATTAAACTCTATTAAACATTCAAACATACCACCTTGCTCCGTTAATTTTGGAATTTGTTTCATATTTGCAGATTTAAGTTGTTAGGTTTGCATGGGAAGAACGGAATCCTGGCAAAACTGCTGTAAAATGGGGCTATTGGTCCACTCCTTATTGCCCTTTAGCTAAGTGACTTAGTACATAGAACAGTACAGCACAGTACAGGCCCTTCAGGCCACGATGTTGTGCTGAACATTTATCTTAATCGAAGATCAATCTAACCAACACACCCCTCAATTTACTGCTGCCCATGTGCTGGTTCAGCAGTCGCTTAAATATCCCTAATGTCTCTGACTCTACTACCACCGCTGACAGTGCATTCCACACACCCACACTCTCTGTGTAAAGAACCTACTTCTGTCATCTCCCCATATCTTCCTCTGATCACCTTAAAGTTATGACCCCTCATGACAACCATTGCTGCCCTGAGAAAGAGTCTCTGGCTATCTACTCTATCTATGCCTCCCATGGTTAGGTTAGTTCAAAGAGCAGTTAAAAGTCAACTGGAGTCATATATAGGCCAGATCAGATAAGGACGTCAGATTTCCTTCCATAAAGGTAATTGGTGAACCAGATCAATTCTCACAACAATTGATGATAGTTTTATGGTTACTGTTACTAAGATACTAGATTTACCAATTGAATTTAAATTTTACCAATACTCATTTTGGGACTTGAGCCCATCTACCCAGAATTTGAAACAAGGTCTGCGGGGTTACGAAACCAGTGATATGACCACTACATCACTATCTCCCCACTTTTCACACATTAATTCCACCTCAACTTCACAGTGTACATTTCTCTCTTCCCAACTGACTGGAGAGTTAGCTATCAATAACTGGCGAGCATCAGCAGCTTACTCTTTTATTGAGGCTTGGCCATGGAGGTGGCTCAGTCATCTCACTGGAACCAGGGCCACTATCTCCATTGGTAGCCCCAAGGCAGAGATAAAAGTGGGAGGATGCCAGAATGACCAGGTCAAAAGTGTCCCTTCTGTTAGCTGGGACATCGACCCAGTTCTGGAGAAAAGTATGAGTCTCCTAATTTATACACACCTTACCGCACTCACCACCCATTACCCCCTTAACTCCATCCCATCTCACAATTACCAACCCCAACTTCTGATCCATGCCCACTCATCCAGTGTCCACTACATATGAAATTCATAAGCTCTAAAACAGCACAGGGAAGTCTTTGAGAAACTGTTAAGTCTGTCAAAATAAGCACAGTACTTCATTCCACATAAGAAAACTGTATTAACTTATGTTACCTCTAGATTTGGTTTCTTCCAAACAGACCTCCAAGGTCTGTGCATGGCATTGACTTAAAAAAATCAGTGCTGTGAATGATATCAGCCCACAGCTGGTTATGCACAGACCCTTGGTGGAACTGTACAACTGCACAGCTTAGTGGGAATATTGCCTTTTACTGCTATTAAATCTGTCAATTGTAAACAAGCTGATAATCCCCTTGGCAACATTCATGAATCAATTAGTGTGTTTTCAAACTCAAATAATTCATAATGAAATTACAATGATGAATAATGCCAATAACATCTCCAGTACTGAATACATTAAAACCTTTAAGTCAATCAGAAATTCTGCCTTATGTCTATAGATGTGAAATATTCAAACATCTGAGCAATTTAATGCAAACAAAGCAATTGACACAGAAAATCTGAATTTCATTATTATGCAATGCAGAATTGTATTTTATCAAGAGGATAATGTACTCTAATGCATCAAAAACTTCTTTAGTTCCTCACTGCTGTTAAAATTAATGGTCACTCACCTTTTCAAAGCAAAGTTATATTAAATAAATTATAAACAAATTTAACTTAAACAATTTCATCATGACATATCAAACTGGCAGCATCATTTGAACTTAATTGTGAATTGCTTCCCACCTCAATAGAATCAAGCTTCTACGCATTGCATGACAATTGCTGGTCATCTTCTTGGGTCACGGGGTGGCACAGTGGCTCAGTGGTTAGCACTGCTGCCTCACACTGCCAGGGACCCGGGTTTGATTTCAACTTCGGTGACTGTGTGGAGTTTGCACATTCTCCTCGTGTCTACGTGGGTTTCCTCTGGGTGCTCCGGTTTCCTCCCACAATCCAAAGATGTGCAGGTTAGGTGAATTGGCCATACTAAGTTGCCCATAATGTTCAGGGATGTGTAGGCTAGGCACATCAGCCAGGGGTAAATGCAGGGTAGGAGAATAAGTCTGGGTGGGTTATTCTTCAGAGGTTCAGTGTGGACTTGTTGGGTTGAAGGGCTTGTTTCAACACTGTAGGGATTCTATGGTCTGATATGCCCATTTCCCAATGGTGGTGACAGCATTGAAACAGTTGGACATAAGCACATGAGCTGCCAGAGATGCAGATGGGGTCAGGGATATTGGAATAAGTCTACCTGTCTTTTTTTAATATTAAAAAAAAGCATAAGCCCATCGGATACCACATTCTCACAACGTGCATATCTTGTACAAAAGCTACTATGATGTATTACTGCTCATTATTTGTCAGATACAGTTAAGCATTTCATGTAATGTGGTGTCTAGTGAACAGTGTTGCAAAATTTATCTAATGGATATTCATGCAGATCTCTGACAAGTGACCTCCTTTTTTATGGAAATGCAAATTGAGAGTTCCAAGTGCATTACTCAACAAGTTTTCCATTAGTAAATCACCAAATCCAGGGAGGGCGAATGATATTCAAATGTCACATAGCTGGAACACTATCAAACACCATAATTCAACAAAAACAAATTTAAACATAGTTGCATAAAAACTAATGAAAGACTTGTCAGTCATTTTCCAATGAGTTTATATTAAAAAAATGGTTTTGTCCAGTGTTTTGACATGGAAGATGCATTTATGGCCCAGACAATTCAAAACACGTTTGAGATGCCAAAATACTATACATTGTAGTCATGCAGTTAAAGCTTTTGATTCTATTCTTAAATAGACTTAATTGAATTTACAGATGAGCTTAAATTTATATGACATTGACATATTTGGCTGCAAAATGCTTATATTTTTTAAACATATGACAATCATAGACAGTGCATAATCAAGTGTAAACCAATACTCCATGTTAACTATACATGTTACACTATTGAAAGTAATGGAATAACAATAAGAACAGAACTATAAGAAGCCAATCCAATTATAAATTCAGAAATACTGGAGAAACTCAGTAGGTTTGGTTCCATCTGTGGAGAGTGGAACTGAATTAATATTTCAAGTCTAAAGACTCTTCTACAGAATTGAAGACAAAGTTGGTTTATATGCTGTTGACAAAAAGGGAGGAGGGATGAGTGAAAGAGAAGGTAAAGCTGCCCAGAGCCAAAAAATGAAGGGAATGCTAATGATGGTAAAGAAAAGACTGAGATGAAAAGTAGCTGCAAATGGTAAGTTTAAATAGAACTCCTCCCAATATGTTAGACTTTCTAGGGGAGGGGTTGGGGTGGTAGTAACCACCCTCCACCAGGTTTAAAAGGGTGAAGAGAACCCATCCACATTCCCTTGGATTATCCCACAACATTGGAAAGCAGATTAAAGGGTTGATATCAGTATCTTTCTCAGGAGGTGGTTCTGCCATACAGAACTGACAATTGATAAGATTGGTCAGCAGCTCTTTACAGCCCACAGTAGCCCCAGGAATCATTACTGGGATTTTGAAGAGTTTCCAGTGCTGAAAAGCCCAGTTTGAGAGCTAAAATTCAAGGTTTGGGGATTGCAGAGAAGGAGATGAGTGGGATCAAGAAGCGGTAAATGGAAATTGTCCAGCTTCAAAAGTGAAGCACAGAGCTGATGGGCAGCAGGTTCTGACAGAGTTCCTCCCCTTCTTGTCCAATTCATGCCATGCAGCTGAACCACATCCCCAGCCTCAGAGCAAAATATTCAGGGAGGGGGGGGATGGCAAGATGACACCATCAAGTGAACATAATTGCCAACTTAAAGGGTTTAATATGCCATCTGACACCTCCTGTTCTTTGCCCCCAACCCTTGAAAGTTTAGCTAGATCAGGGCAAGAGATGGTCAAGAAGAAGGCAATCTGCTGGATTTTGCCTGCCCGCCACATTCAAACCGACTGACTGGAGAACATAAAATCCAGTCCCATTATAACAGCCAGATTACCACCCTATTTGAAATCATCAAACATTCTGATAATTTGCTGAGCTATGTATATCATTTAATTATGCCAGAATCAGCCAAATTATCAGGTAGGGTGGTTACTATCACCTCAACACCCTCTGCACCCCCCGCCGCGCCCACCCCCCAACCTCTCAGAAAGTCTAACATACTGGGAGGAGTTCTATTTAAACTTAGCATTTGCAGCTACTTTTCATCTCAGTCTTTTCTTTATCATCATTAGCATTCCCTTCATTTTTTTGCTCTGCTCTGGGCAGCTTTACCTTCTGGTTTTGTTTTGAAGAATATTAACTAATTTCATCAGGAATGTGCTATGCATATTTATTAATGTACATCCATTTTCCTATCTGCATTTTAGGTTGTTTTTTTTTAAAATTCAGCACTCACAATCTAATTAAATTGCTTTCAGTTGCGCTATCCATATTCCTCACACTTTAAATGCTGGGATCATGTCTCTTCTCAATCATCTTTCTTACAATGAAATGAAATCCCTTTCTAATAGGACAGAGTTTGTTTCTGCCCTGCATTGCAGATAAATTGGTTCACTCCCACATATTTGGCTATTTAAGAATTGACAGACTTGATGCAGAGAAGGAAAGCAAATCGGATGTGAATCATGATTTCATTCAGTGCTTGTTGATAACCTCTGGTGGAATAACTAAGGAGTAGTTTTAACAATGACTGTTAAGATTGCCGTGGGCTAAATACTCACTTCCAGCAGCACAAGCGAAAATGATAGGGACTGGAAATCTGAAGAGAGAAAGGGAAGAAAGGCAATAAAAAAGTTCCTTCCTTCAATTTGTAATAACAACAATTTATCATAATATTAATGTCAATACCATTTTCAGTGACTCCACAAAGACCAAAATTAGAGAAACACTCCGACTACTTCATGTGTCATCCCTGACAGATAGGTTTATGTTGGTTGAATGAGCAGAGTGTTCTGTTGGTTCTGAAGAAAACTGAACACATGCATTGCACATTCAGGTCATTGGCCAATCTCACCAATAAAGAAAAGACACATCAATTGACATTTTTAAAGAAATAATTAACCCCAGATGTGAAGCAAAGTGTTTTGCAGTTCCATTCAGAAGTGCTATGTGTGCATATTAATGATCTGAGCTGTTATCATCCTAATGGATTCCTTCAGCTCACTGCTGTAATAATGTGTTGGCTTAGTTCCCAGTTTCCATTTTGCCATTACAAATAAACAGCTGACTCAAAACTGATGCCGTCAGTCGAAGTTCATCCCATTTATATTTTCTCAAAAACATTATATTAATGTGAAAGGGTCCAAGTTCACACATTGCTGTATCCATTACATTCAGATGCTTTCAAACTAGTCATCAAAGCCAAAATGCCAGTTATGAATAGTAACTGAACATAAGGATTGCTGTGAAAAAGCAGGACCCAAAAATCTGACCAGTGATCTTGTGAACAATTTAAATTGCCAGGTACAGCCACAGTTCATTAATTTGAAGGAACAAAATGTGCTTCTATTTTGATTACCCACAATAGCAATTCCCATGAATTCATCAGTATGAGTATTCAACAGTGCCTGATGTACCCTTCACATTACATTTCAGATGTTTTATGGAGAATTATAAATAATATTAATTCAATTGAAGTCTTGCTTTACTCAAAAACATAGATTGAGCTAAATGTTACCAGCCAATGCACTGCTATTAAGTTATATTAGTCCTATAACATTTTACACATTAATTTATCAGGCACACACAGCGCAAACACCTTTATGCTTGTTGTTATTTCACTCATAATCAAGGAATTTGGATGCACAAACATGGTACTAATAGCCAAGATTTTAGTTGCACCCAGGAGATGGGCTGGGAGACGCAGGGGTTTGGAGAGGTAATGGTAAAGTCCTGGGGAAACATGCCAGATTATATGACATATTACTGGCAGCAGGACGGAATGGAAGAAGCTGGTAGCCAACTTACTGCATTAAAGGCCCAATTAGGAGCCATTTTCATGCTATATTTTGCAAGTGATTGGAAATCCCCTGCTGCATGGTGAGGGCTGCCAGCTAGATGAAGTTGGTCTCCTAGCAACAGACAGGGCAGGCTAAATGGAACAAATGACGGGCCGCAGGGAGGGATGACAGTCCTCCTGGCTAAACAATTTTGTCGGAAGGATTTTCCCGATGACACTGAATCCCTTTTTCTTAACATACCTACTGGAGGCCTCACGTCTCCGTTTATATCCCTCAGTGCAAATGCATCTCTGGTAACATTGCTGAAGCTTCAGAGCTGCCTGCCTTCTGATAAGGCTAACAACATCTTGAGACTGCTCACAATCCTTACTTTGGTGGGCACACAGTTGAATCTCTCAATTAGGAGACCACATTCCTGATGAAGGGCTTTCGCCCAAAACGTCGACTCTCATACTCCTCAGATGCTGCCTGATCTGCTGTGCTTTTTCAGCACCACACTTTTTGACTCTGATCTCCAGCATCAGCAGTCCTCACTTTGTCTAAGTAGGCTTTGTAATGCAACGTGTCCCAAAAACTGCTCCTGAACTTCACCTTACTGTTACCAGCACCCTACATTTGCTAATAGTTATGTAGATTCAACAACTTTTTTGGAGGTGGCTAAAGCAGTATTTCTGATCAAATCTGTGCTGGAGAAATAGGTACACATTACATGTGGCTTTAAGTACAGCCTAAATTGATGCATTGTCCATCTGCTGCTTGTTAAGGCTCCTTTGTTTGAACAATGGTTTGAGCAATTCCAATTCAGTTCTTTCCACCTGCAACATGTGGCAATCTCACTCAGAAAAGCCACAGTATGGTTGGTGTGAGAAATGGTAAAAATGTTATACCAATGAAGCAAATTATGCTTTTCTGACTCCAGCTGAGGCATGTTATTGCAACAAAATTCAGAATGCTGTATTCTGAACTGTACTTGACCCCTGTAATAATTAACCCTTAAAGGAGATACCTGAAATGGGATGACCTCCCTTATTAACACACACTCCCCTGGCTATCATATGTTTACATGTTTGGACCATAATGCAAACACGATGCTTAATAAGTCCCAAAAAAGCTTAGCTTTTTGTTGGCGTCTCAAAAGGTTTCGGTGGAACACAGGAGCAGAAGTTGGCCATTAGCTCCTTGACCTTCTTCGGCCATTCATAGAGTTAAGACTGATTTTATAATAACTCCCAAGGAGCCCTAGCAAAACTAGAGGCAATGAAAATCAGGAGAAAAATTCTCCACAATTTGAAGTCATACCTAGCTCAAAGGAAGGTGGTCCCAGTTATAGGAGGTCAGTTATTTCAGTTCCAAGGCATCGCGGCAGGTGTTCCTCAGTATAGTGTCCCAGGGCCAACCATCATCAGTTGCTTCATCAATGCCCTTCCTTTCATCATAACAGCAGAAGTAAAGATGTTCGCTGAAATTTAGACAATGTTCAGCACTATTTGTGAAGCAGTCAGTATCTATATATAGCAAGACCTGGGGAATATCTAGACCTAAAAGGCAAAGAACACTTACACCACACAAGTATCAGGTACTGACCGTTTCTAAGGAGAGGGGATCCAACCATCACCCCTTGACATTCAATGGCAACATTATCACTGAATTCACTACTATCAACATCTGAGGGTTATAATCAAAATCTGAACTGGATTACAAGGCGCAAGTCAAGATTGTCATGGGGCATTGCCTGGATGAGTGCAATTTCATCAACTCTCAAGAAGCTTCACAATAGCCAGGACAAAGCCATATCCTGATTGGCACCATATTCCATATTCAGTCCCTCCACCTATGTTCAGTAGCAGCAGTGTGTATTGTTTACAAGATGCAATGCAAAAATTCACCAAGGCTCCTTGGACAATTCCTTCCAAACCCATAAATGCTAGCATCTCGAAGGACAAGGACAGCAGATACATGGGAAAAGCAAGTTTTCTTCCAAGCGACTCACCACCCTGACTTGGAAATATATCACCATTCCTTCATTATTATGGACCAAATCTTAGAAATCCCTACACCAAATAGACTGCAGCCATTTAAAGGAAGGAAGCTCACTAGCACCCTCTCTATGGCAGCACGGTGGCACAGTGGTTAGCACTGCTGCCTCACAGCGCCAGGGACCTGGGTTCAATTCCCGCCTCAGGCGACTGACTGTGTGGAGTTTGCACATTCTCCCCGTGTCTGCGTGGGTTTCCTCCGGGTGCTCCGGTTTCCTCCCACAGTCACAAAGATGTGCGGGTCAGGTGAATTGGCCATGCTAAATTGCCCCTAGTGTTAGGTTAGGGGTATGGGTGGGTTGCGCTTCGACGGGTCGGTGTGGACTTGTTGGGCCGAAGGGCCTGTTTCCACACTGTAAGTAATCTAATCTAAAAAAAACAATGCTGGCCCAGTCAGTAACAACCTCAACCCCTGAAGGAATTTTCAAAATTGATTGGATTCCATATTCTTTTACTCATTCACCCATCAAATATCTATGATCTCAAATTCTAAACTATTATTTAAATTAGAATCTTTCTTTTTTGTGAGAAGGATTTTCCGAACATGCTTTCTTAATGGAGTCAATCTGATTGTAACACTGTTTTACTTGATCTTTGATACTACATCTCCTCAGTCAAATACAATCATCTATCTTCCAGTGATTACAAATTTATGTTATATAATATCTGCTCATAAGATAACCTTGTAACCTCAGTAACATTCTGATATATGTGGACAGCACCACTTCTAAGGTCAGTGTATCCTCCTTGAGAGGCAGTGCTGAGAACTATCGACTTTGGTACTTTAGGCATCAGTTACAAAACCTCTGTACTTTTCTATTTTAGCATTTCTATTAGTATTTTTTGACTTGCTTTCCACTTTATTACTTAATGATATTTGTACAAATATCCTCTAAATCTCTTTGGTGTTCCATAATTCCAAGCTTTTACCCATTTAAATGAACAGCTAAGCCTTCAACGCAACAGACATTAAGAGTTAAACATGCAAATAGATATACCAAAGTAGTAAACATTCCCAGCCCATCTCAGAAACAGCCATTACTGCCTAAGCATGGACAAATAAGGGATCAAAGTCAGGAAAACCAGGTCTACATGAGGTTAAGACGATGTTGCTTAAGAGCTCTTTGCAGAATATCAAAAAGATGTTTTTTTATATAGTTGACTTAGCTAAATGTGAAACTGGAAGGAATGGGAATATAGTTCCCATTCCCATTGCACTCTGCAAATTGTTACTGCCCACTGCAGGGCACAACCTTCTCCTAAATCCTTCAACTACATTCCTTCCCCTTGAAATAGTTCGATAAGACATGTGCCAGGACCACCAGAAGGGTTTTGCATTGAGAATGGCATCATTGGCTAAATAATAGGTATAGAAAATGCTCAAGGGGGTTAATTAGGTGGACATTGAAGGGATGTTCCTCCTTGTGGAGCAGTCTAGAATAAGAGATTATAAATATAGAGTGAGAGGAGGTAGGTTCAGAACTGAGATGAGGAGAAACTATTTCTGTCATAAGGCTGTGAATCTGTGAAACACAATGCCTCAGAGTGCAGTGCATGCAGAATCAATCAACAGTTTGAAGAAAGAAATAGATATGTTTCTGATGAAAAGGGGGATAAAAGGCTCTCAGGGGTAGGCAGGAAAGTGGAGTTGAGACCAGGATAAGATCAGCCATGGTCATGTTAAATGCAGGAGCAGTCTTGAAGGGCTGAATTGCTTACTCCCACTCCTAATTCCTATGTTTCGGCATTCCTATGTTTAAATCTAATCTCGTCTTTGACTATCTTCCATGTGGATACTTGTCAACATTAACTATTGATTAGCAGGTGGAACAGCAATTTGGCCTGAACTCTCCTCAGCCTTCCTAGTTTTGCAAGATTAAGATCAGTTCCTGCACAAAAATATGCTACCCCTTGGTTAAGGGAACCTAATGCTTCGAATGCATGAAACTAAACCTGACATTTCCCTTGTCAATGTGATTCAGCACATTCTCCAACAAAACTTATGGAAGGATACTTGTTTCAAAGTATTTCTTGCAACTGTTAAAGGATTTATGATTTATGTAAGCTTCCGAGTAATGTTTATTTTATCTTCTTTGAAAGGGTAAAGGCAAATTGAGGACGTACTGGCTACTTGGTGAGCAAAAAGATGTTCCTGACGTCTAATATGGCATCCAGTGTGAATTGCTTGTATGTTATTATACTGCAGAGCAGTGGTTGGTCAAACTGTAGTTTATTTGTTACCAAAACAAATTTTGGCTATGTTTATTTCTGGAGGACAGATCTTATAGAAATAATCTGTAGAAAATATCTAGATGTATCCCGGGTATATTTTATACCTGAACAAAGCTGCAAAACAAGTCATTTTTATTAAGATCTTTTTTTTCTTCCTAGCTGAATACTTTTCAACAATAAACCCTTTTATTTGTGCATTCTATATTAAGATTTATATAATGTGTTTGAGAAGATATGTAAATATAATATTTTCCCCATCTACAAGCTGTATATACTGTGTATCTAAGATATTGCTAAATATTTTGTTCAAATAAACTGGATAAAACTTGCTTGTTTGTTTTTTTTTGGCAGATCTAAAACCCATCAACTCACTTGTTATGCCAAGAACATTTCTTGCTGACTTGATAACTATTGGCAACAATGGTACTCTTTGATCAATTGTTGGATTATAGTCTAGTGACACTACCTCTATGTTATTATCTCCCCATTATATACGCCCACTCTACACTCATATGCTGACAGATATAAACAGGGAAAAAAAATCACGAATGTTGTGTGCAGGGGGAAGACTAGGAACGTAGTTCAATTGTGCTTGCAAACTGTTTTGCAATGGTCCTTTTGGTCTATCAGGATGTGCTGCTCCTGGAATCTTGCTCTTGGATGTGCTGGATCCTTCTTCTTCCAAAACTTTCACTTGTTTGCAGGAGACACAGGGTGACTGGTTCATAATTATAACATCTCTAGCTTACAGGTTAAGAGCCACCGTTACAGCAACTGTTGAGTAAACCGAAATCTCAGTCTTCAGGCTTGAGATCATTTTTCCCGCAGGATAATGTGGTTGGCTGTGAAGTCCACTTTGCTAGGAAAAACTGAATAGCAAAGTTTTATTTAAGTTCTAATAGATTGAGAAATGTTGATATTGAAAAGGATCTGGGTATCCTTGTATATTGATCAGTGAAAGCAAGCGTGCAAGTGCAGCAAGTGTTTCGGATATCAAATGGTATGTCGGACTTAATTGCAAGAGGATTTGCGAAGTTTGTACAGTTGTATAGGATCTTGCTGAGATGACAACTGGAGTATTGCATGCAGTTTTGGTTTCCTTTCTTAAAAGGAAACTTATATGCCACTTTTAAAAGATTCACCAGACTGATACCTTGGATGGCAGGTTTCATGTGTGAGCAGTATTTACTGGAGTTTAGAAGGAAGAGAGGGCATCTCAATGAAACATATAACATTTTGATAGAGGTGGACAGGTTGGGCACAAGGATGATGATTTCTCTGGGCAGGAGATCCAGAACAAAGGATCAAGGGCTAGTATACAGGGTAGGCAATTTCATACTGAGATGAGGAGAATTCTTCACTCAGAGAATGATGAAACTGTAGAATTCTCTACCGCAAATGATTCTGGAGCTCATGCCACTGAATATAGTTAATAAGGAAATAGGTAGATTTCCACAGTGTAACGATATCAAGGGCTAGAAGAGAGAGCAGGAATATGACAGTGAGATACAGCATCAGCTGTGATCCTGTTAATGGGGGAGCATGCTCAGTCAGCCAAATAGCTTACGCCGATGATTCTATGTTTCTTTCTTGCTGACATAACCTGTACAACCAACTCAAGTTGAAGAATTATTGGCAAAGTGATTTCAGCAGCTTATTCAACACTTGTTCCATTTGGAAAAATGCTCTCAAAAATGTGCCCAAATTGTAGAAGTATCCATGGATTAATAACGTCAGGTCTGGTTTAAGGGAAAAACTATACCTTATGTTCAAACGTGAATCACTTCACAAAGCTGTAAGGGATGTCAAAAATGACTAAATTTGCTTTAAACATGGTGCCATCTGTTCTCAATTGTGAAATAGGGTACAAGTATATACCATGGACTGTAATACACCAGGTCATTTTAACAAGCGTACAGTAGAGATCCTGTGCATCTGAGTCTCACTCCTTATTAATCCATATTGAACAATAAACTCTTGCAATTTTTTTTGCAAGTTTCATTAACTCCTGTGGCAAACACTCTTCAAGCTTGTGCTGACTCACTTAATCCAGTTTTTGGAATGATCCCAGTTTGAGTACAAATGTCAACCTAGACAAACTCACATTCATGTAGCCAAAAGCAGAAGCATTATGGAGCAAACACTGTTTGATAAGCTTGGCTTAAAGTCTTGAAATTCATCAAGAGGTTCACCAGCATCTGGGATGAAGCCACCCATTTGATTGATTCCATATCTATCACCTGCATCATTCACCCCCTCCACTACTGATACACAGAGGCAATTTACAAGATTCACTGTTGTGACCTCACCAAGGCTCCTCCAAATCCACAAACCTCTACCATCTTGAAGGACAAGAACAGCAGACGCACTGGAACACCATGCAAGTTCACCTTTACTTGGAACTGTATCATCATTATCACTTGGTCAACATCGTGGGACATCCTTATCAATAGCATGTGGCAGTTCCTACATCCCACACACTGCAATCATTCTACAAGGCACCTTCTCCAAGACAATTGGGGATGAGCAATGAACACTGGCCCAGCCAACAATACGTACATCCCATAAACACATTTTATAAAGTGCATATTAACATTATTAACGACGCTATATATTCACAATGGTATCCCTACTTATTTGCTCAATGCTTCACTAATAATAGTTTTCAGTAGTGCTCACTCAAGTGGCATAACACAATTTGATGTTCAACAATAATAGATCCATTTGCTACATCTCAGACTGACTTTCCAGGATACAGAGTAACATTCAAGATTATTCATGAGCTTCCAATTAATGTGAACGAGTTGGTACATTTCTTCATTATTAACATTAATCATATATTTATTCCTAAGTGTACATGGGGACTTGAAGACTACAAGAAGCTACTCTGCCAAGATGCACAATGTGAATGTACAATTGTATAGCAAACAATATTTAATAAATTTAAGGTAAGATTGTACCCCACCAGTCTTCACACATTTGAACTCGCATGCAGAAATATATATTACAGCAGATGTATCAGACAAAATGTTTGGAACTGAGGTCTTACTGCACTCTGAAGGAAGCAAGCAAGCTATTGCATACACGTAACACTTAATGTTGGAAACTGAACACAATACTCAACTGGAGAGAAAGAAGAACTAGCTGGCATCTGCAGTTGGGAATATTGGCACTTATATCTCAATGCTGGAAAGTTGAGTTGCTGCACAAGTTGCCAAAACACTTATTATATCTTTCACAACATGAGATTTGATTTGATTTATTTGTTGTCACATATATTTTGTTACAAAATGTACTGTAAAGTGTTGTAAGGTGTCGCTATCTCTAGCGCCATCCTAAAACACAGAAAAAAAAGACAAAATATACAATGTAAAGGCAGAAGAAAAACAAAACAAAGAAAAAGTGTTCAGCTTTACAGTCCTTCTTGTTACGTCCTCCCCCATGGGGCATGAGCCTGGTGGCTGGACACGAGTTCCCTTTGCCATATCACGTCACCACCTTTGGAATGGAAATCATCATTCTTCAGCACCATCTTGCCTCCACTGATGGCCTGGCTGTTATAGGTCCTCTTGCAAACTCACCAGTGTCACACAGATACCACTGATACTGCCGGATACTGCACCAGCCAAAACTCAGCTCTGCCACCGTCATTAGTCTGCTTCACGCCCACCTCGCCAATGCACAGGGTCTTGTACTGGGCCCAAATTCACCGCTACTACCACCTCCTCCATGAATGTGCAGTGGGCCCAATCGCTGACCACCACAGGCCCGCACTGAGCCCATTTGTCACAGACAATGCAGTCACCATGACCAAGCTCTTCAACAAGAGGTACCTTCACAGCTCAACCTCCCATGTAGTTTGAATTGTATCATGGTGGTCCATTGGCCTGCCACTGGGTCACTTACTGACTGCCTCTGCCCACTGCCTGGTCTCCTGTTCCTCCTCAGTCCCTCAGTCCCAAAGTCTCTCTCCCTCATTCCCAGAATCTCTGCCTCTCCCTCAGTTCTGCAGTCTCTGCCTCTCCCACCCCTCAATCTCAGGATCTCTGCCTCCACCTCCACCTCTCCCTCTCCCTCCATCCCAGAGTCTCCATTTGTGGAGGTGAGTCACCAGCTCCCACTGTTACCAAACAGGTCATGGTGTTCAACCTGTACACATTCAAAATTGGTCAGATTGCCTTAGATCTAGATGTACGTTTGAGCTGTAAGGTTTGTTTTCCGACCTTATGCCACCATGTTAGGTAACATCATCAGTGTGCCTCTGGATGAAGCACTGGTGGTATGGCCTGTTTTAATTTATGTGTTTAGGTTTCTTTGGGTTGATGATGTCATTTTCTAGGGTGACATCATTTCCTGTTCTTTTTCTCAGGGGATGTTAAATGGGATCCACGTCAATGTGTTTGTTGATAGAGTTCCGGTTGGAGTGCTATGCTTCTAGGTATTCTCACACATGTCCCTGTTTGGCTTGTCCTAGAATGAATGTGTTGTCCCAGTTGAACCTATTTTATTATCTGTATGTAAATTCAGAGACACGCACGAGAAGTCCTAAAAGCATGGCATTCCAACTGGAACTCCATCAACAAACACATTGTTTTGGGTCCCATTTACCACCCCCTAAGAAAAAGAACAGGAAATGACATCACCGCGGGAAATTATATCACCACAGGAAACAATGTCACCAACCCTAGGAAACGTAAACACATAAATAAAAGTGGGCCAGACCACCAGTGCTTCATCCGGACGCTCACTGATGATGTTACCTAGTATGTGACAAAACGTCTGAAAATGAACCTTCCAGCTCAGTGAGGAAACCTACATCGAGAACCTCAACTGAGCTATAAATCTTCTCAAAACCTTTGTAACTTCAAGTTTGACTATCCCATAGTTTTATGCAATGAAGCAGCTGGTTTGCTTAACTACATTCCTGCCAAAGACAGTATTGGTGAAAGTGAACTCATGGTATCAATGACTTGCAGCATCAAAGACAATGTGGTCACAGTGGCATCACACACAACTGTGAATCTTTTTACACTGGAGTTGCAGGGAAAACCAGCAAAGGAAAGCGTACTGCAAAAAGCATCCAAGAGGCCCCCTGAGATAGGCAAAATTTGTTTCTGAACCACAAGCTATACAATAAGTTGGAATTGTTTGTTAATAACTGTGTCCCAGGTGGACACGAAGGACATTCAGTTGTTAATAAGATGATCATTTTGTTTAAGATAATGATTCTGAAAGGATTCATTCTGAAAGCAGACCGAATTAAGTTCCACCTAATCTGATGATGCCATACATTGATGGGGAAAAGATAGGTCTAGCTCAAGATGCTGATGGAAACGTACATATCCTCAGTGTCCCTAGACAGTTATAGTTATTGTGCCTAGCCATTCAAGGTAACTTGAACCTACTGCTAATGTCAATAAGCTATACCTAGTTAAGGCAAGTTCCTCTTAATGTTAAGACTCACTGGTAGTTCATCCTCTAACACAGTTAATGACATAGATCCCTTGACTCAGTAACAGAAAGGAGGATTTTAACTTGTTAAAGTTTGATTTTAAAAGAATAGAAAGAAGAATTGGTAACAACATGCTATGTTAACCATTAGCTCTGATGTGGTGATGCCAGTGTTGGACTAGGATGGACATAGTCAGAAGTCACCAGGTTACAGTCCAACAGGTTTAATTGAAATCACAAGCTTTCTGAGCGCTGCTCCTTCATCCGTTGAAGTCATTACCTATTTCTGCAGCATTTGGTGATCAGCAGAGGGCATCATTACTTAAATACATAAGGTGACAATGGAGAAAAAAAAATCCATTGTATCTTGAAAAAAAGTTCTGAATTCAAGTGAGTTAACTACTTTAAATAACTCACGGGTTTGAGAATATGCAAACAATACATCATAGCTGCAAGCCCTGTATTTTTAGCTCTCTTGCCCAATCCTATTTGAATAAGGGTGGCATATTCACACCTCCCAATCTAATAGAACCTTCCCCAAATCTAAGAAGCTTTGGAAAACTAAACCGATACAGCTATCTCACCAATCAATTCTTTAAAGAGCCCGGAGGAAGTCTATCAGGACCCAAGGGTTTGGCAGCCCAGAGCACTATCTATTTACTCAATACCACTTTTCTGGTATTGTGATATTCCTGAGTTTCTCCCTCTCTTGCTGTATTGCTGCTTCTGGAGTGTTATTTATATATTGTATAAACAAGGCTAATGCAAAATAACTGTTCAATGCTACTTCTTTATATTCCATTATTAATTCTTCAGCCTCACCTTTATGGGACCAACATATACTTTGTTATCAGCTTTGAAAAAAAAATTATTAGAACTCTTACTATCTGCCTTGATGTTTCTGAGTAGCTTTCTCTTATACTCTAATTTTTTGCTCGTCATTCATTTTTTGATCATTCTTTGTTGTTATTTATATTCTGGGCAATCCTCTGACCTGTTACTGATCTTTGCAGTTAGGTTGATATTATTTTTTAAATTTCTGATAAACTGTGATTGATAGCTGTATCCCTTGGAATTTATTCTCGTTGGAATATATCTACTCTGCGTGATCTGAAATATCCTCTAAAATATCTGCCACTGATCTCTATTGATGTATCATTTAGTCTCATTTCCTTTCTCTCCTCAACCACCTCTGGCTTCAGGCTGCCATAATTCCCGTTAGTTAAATTGAAAAATACAGTGCTGAATCCACTCCTCTGTCCCTCAAAGGATATAAAATTGCATGTAAAATTCAATCACATTATGCTCATGCTACCTAGGGCTGTCCACACAATAATTAATTGCCATTATTAATGATCCTTTGCAATGCACAAAAACTGCTCTCTGATCAACTCCAGAAATGCTGTTCCAAGAAGCTATCCCAAAAATATTCTATGAACACCTCTTCTCGACTACCTTTGCCTGTCAAAGTATATACGTGAATTAAATGGATCATGACAACTGGATCCTCCATAATAGTATTGACACTAGCCCTGAACTGACATCCTAAACCCTGGAATTAAGCAAGCGATGTAGCTGTCTAGACTCATGCTCTTTGCCGTGGACAATTATTTCAATCATCCTAACTATACTATCCCTTCCTACTGCTATATCATTCTTACCCTCCCCTCCCCCGCATGATTTCCTGCATCATGATGCCATAGTCAGTAAGCTCAACACCCCTATAGTCTCAACACTCCTATAGCCCTAACTCTCATTCTTGTAAATCGATAGTGCACTCCCTCCAAGACGAATATATACTTCCTAAGCTGTGGTGCTCACATCTGCTCACAGAGCTGTCAAGTTGAGTCTAACTGCAGCATGTCTACAACTTTATTCTCCAGTCCTCTAAATCTAAAGACCAGCATTTCATTAGCCTTCCTTTTGGACATCCACTGTATTAAACTTCATACCACCTAGAAAGTACCCTGGCCTATCCTTTATTCGTTGAAAATGGATAACTTGGAGTTAGTGAGAACTACAAATGGTGGAGATCAAAATAGATAAAGAGTGGAGCAGGAAAAAGAACAGCAAGTCAAGCAGCATCAGAGCAGGAGGGGAGTTGATGTTTCAGATTGGAACCTTTCACCCAAAAATGGATAATCTCACACTTGCTTACACTGAGCTCCATCTGCCCAGTTTTGTCCATTCACTTAGTCTATCAATATCCATTTGCAATTTTATGCTGCCATTTACATGTCTACAATTCCACTTTGTGTCTTCAACACATTTGGACATATGACTTTCTATGTCATTATCCAAGTTATTAATAAATAATGTGAATAATTGAGTACCTAACACCAACCTTTATGGGTCATCCCAGGTTACATCCTGCCAATTTGAGTATGCACCCCTTACCCCCACTTTCTGTCACCTGCCACTCAGCCAATTTCCTAGCCATGTCAGTAATTTATCCTCAATTCCATGGGATTCTACCTTATTTAATAATCACCTTTATGGGATTTTATCAAATGCATTCTGGAAGTCCATAAGAACAAGATTCCTAGACATGCCAATATAATGCCTCCCTTCAAGAAGGGGGACAGGCAGAAAACAGGAAACTGTAGACCAGTTACTTGACATCTGTGTTGGTGAAAATGTTAGGATCAAAAATTAAAAAGGTTATAAGTGGGTACTTCAAAAATCTCAAGACAATTAGGGGAGCGTCAGTGTGACTTCATGAAAGGGAAATCATGTTTAACCAAATTATGACAGTTCTTGATTATGTACTGTATTTGGATTTCTGCAAGGCATTTGACAAGGTTCCATTTGAAATATCATTGCTGAAAGTAAAATCTCATGGGTCTAAAGGTAACTCATAACCATGTTTAGAAGACCGGCTGGCTTGTAGAAAACAGAGCAAACGTAAATGTATCACTGTCTGATTGGCAAATGGAGTCCCACAAGTGGCTGTGCTTAACATTTTACATTTACATCAATGACGTAAAAGGGGGAAGCAAAGAGTGACCTAATATAATGGTGATAGGAGAATAGGTAGAAAAGTGTGTTGTGAAACCAACAAAGGTACTTCAGACATGGAAGTGATGAGTGAGAGGGAAATAAAAAGTATGGCAGTATAATGTGAGAAAATGGGAAGCTGTTAACACAGCAAATTTCTGAGGTAGGGAAAATTTGGGGTAATGGTGCATGTGAATGTAGCTATATGTCCAACTGTACAAATGTTGACTGCTAGGAGTAAAAGCTTGGCAGGCTGACGTTATATACAGTAATGGTTCTAAAGGGTTAAACTACATTATAGTCTATTCAATGGATTGATGCCATATATCTTGGATGGGAAAAAAGTGACCAGCTTGGGATCCCAATGGAGTCAGATCCATGATCAGTGTCTCCTGATAATATCAGTTATTCTGCCTAACCATAGAGACATAGTCATAGAGATGTATAGCGTGGAAACAGACCCTTCAGTCCAACCCGTCCATGCCAATCAGATATCCCAACCCAATCTAGTCCCACCTGCCAGCACCCAGCCCATATCCCTCCAAACCCTTCCTATTCATATACCCATCCAAATGCCTCTTAAATGTTGCAATTGTACCAGCCTCCACCACATCTTCTGGCAGCTCATTCATACACGTACCATCCTCTGTGAACAAGCTGTCCCTTAGGTCTCTTTTATATCTTTCCCCTCTCACCCTAAACTTATGCCCTCTAGTTCTGGACTCCCCGACCCCAGGAAAAAGACTTTGTCTATTTATCCTATCAATGCCCCTCATAATTTTGTAAACTTCTATAAGGTCACCCCTCAGCCTCTGACGCTTCAGGGAAAACAGCCCCAGCCTGTTCAGCCTCTCCCTGTAGCTCAGATCCTCCAACCCTGGCAACATCCTTGTGAATCTTTTCTGAACACTTTCAAGTTTCACAACATCTTTCCATTAGGAAGGAGACCAGAATTGCATGCGGTATTCCAACAGTGGCCTAACCAATGTCCTGTACAGCCACAACATGACCTCCCAACTCTTGTACTCAATACTCTGACCAATAATGGAAAGCATACCAAATGCCTTCTTCACTATCCTATCTACCTGCGACTCCACTTTCAAGGAGCTATGAACCTGCACTCCATGGTCTCTTTGTTCAGCAACACTCCCTAGGACATTACCATTAAGTGTATAAGTCCTGCTAAGATTTGCTTTACCAAAATGCAGCACTTCGCATTTTTCTGAATTAAACTCCATCTGCCACTTCTCAGCCCATTGGCCCATCTGGTCCAGATCCTGTTGTAATCTGAGGTAACCCTCTTCGCTGTCCACTACACCACCAGCCAGTGAAATTTGCATTTATATTTACCTTGCTAAAACAAAATGAAATATGTTAAAGAATATGCCCTTTCTAATCGGAACACAGGAAAGATTTATCCTCAACCCCCCACCAACCAAATAAGCCCTTAGACCCAATTTCAAAAGGAGATTGGTGGCAACACATTATCCCAATCACCATTTGGTTATAGATGGTTCCATAGCAAGTATATTACCTCTTAGGCAGTCTGATGGCTAACAATTGATTGCCACATTGAAAAGTTAATTTAAAAACTGTATAGCATTTAATCTCAGCAAAAAATCTGATAATGCATTTCACACGTCTCTACAACTGACATTATGATCATTTAAACCATAGCAACAACTCTAAGTAGCTACTTTTGAAAAGGTGCAAGCAGCCTCTCACAATCAACAGTTTATTTTTTGCTTGTTGTTCATGAGCTGGAAAGCAAATGGCCTGAAATCAATACAACAAATTCCATGATCACCACTTTAATCATTGACATTTCAGACAAGACATTTACAAAATAGGGTTTGCTGGAGACTATCACTACACACAACAGACCACATTTGTTTCCAGTCAATTTGGAAGTCAGAAGGTGAGCTACTCACAGAATTCCTAGCTTCTGAACTACTTTTGTAACCATTGTAGTTATATGGCTAGTCTAATTCAGTTTCTAGTTCGTTAACTGTGTGTTAACCCCCAGGATTTCGATAATAGAGTAATTCAATTTCCAGGAAATGCAACTGATGAGGATGAACTTGATTGACTACATCAGGATGCATCTGCAACCTTTGGCATCACCAACATTATCCCAAATCCACCTAAAGGAGGGCCATAATGGGATAATGCCAGTAATGCCAAAGTTGCGATTAAAGTTTTGTGTTCAGAAACATATTGCTTTAACATTGGGGACCAAGATAACCTTGTTGAACTAAAGAACAAGTTATGAAAGGAAATTTAGAATGTAAAAGAAGCATAAAGAGATAAGCTGCATAATTGTTTAGTACAAATCATAATCCCAGAAATGAATGGACATGTCGGAAAATGTCAGGCCTTTACATCAACAAAGGGAATGACCCCTTTTTGACAACAGTAACCCTTGATTGAAAGTTTTGTATGGAGCTGAATTTCCTTCTAAACATTAAAATTTCAAAATGTCAGTTCTACTGAAGAAGTGTAAGTGATTTTTTTTGTGAAGTAGTAAAAGAATAATACTATCAAATTTGTATAAGCTTGCTATATAAGAATAATGGGTAGTTTTCAATGAAAGAAGTCTAGCCATCATAAACTCTAAGAAACAGCTGTTAATCAGACATTCAACATTTTACAAGTACAAAATAGTGGGTGGCAAGATGGCACAGTGGCACAGTGGTTAGCACTGCTGCCTCACAGCACCAGAGACCCGGGTTCAATTCCCACCTCAGGTGACGGCCTGTGTGGAGTTTGCACGTTCTCCCTGTGTCTACGTGGGTGTGCTCCGGTTTCCTCCCCACAGTCCAAAAATGTGCAGGTTAGGTGAATTGGCTATGCTAAATTGCCTATAGGGGAATGGGTCTGCATGGTGGGTTGGTGTGGACTTGTTGGGCCAAAGGGCCGTTTCTACACTGTAAGCAATCTAATCTAAAAATTATAGCTGGTACAAGTTAGCTTGGGTGGAGATGGGTATATAAGCACACTCTGTTGAAAGGATGTTTTAAATCTTAATTGTTGGATTTAATCTATTTAACTATCCATAAGATTTTGCTCAGTGACAGAACTGAAATTGAGAAATCGAATGTGACCCCACATCTAATTGATGTAAAACATTACTCCAGCATCTGCCGCCTCTAAAAGGGAAATTTTTAGGAGCAGGATCTTTGTGACAATTCAATGAGAAATCTTACTTTTTGAGCTGCAAAATTTATACATTATATATCAGGACAATTACAAAGATGATTGTACAACTTTGCAGCATTACTTACCAGTTGAAGCAGAGATACAAGCCATTTAGTCTAACATGTTCACCTTAGTGTTAATTTCTAAAACAAATCTGTTCAGAGATGTTCTGACACATCTCTGGAACAAGGGGATTTGAATCCAGGCTTTCTGACTCAGAACAATTCGACTGCATTCACAAGAGCTCATGCTACTTTTTATTATTCATTCATTGGTGGGATGTGGGATTCGTTGGCTGGCTGGCATTTATTGTCCATCCCTAGTTGCTCTTGAGACACCTTCTTGAACCACTGCTGGCCACCTGCTGTGGGTTGACCAGCAATGTCTTTTGGCCTAGTGACAGTGAAGGAACAGCAGTATATTTCCAAGTCAGGATGATGAGTGATATATCTGCTCATCTTGTCCTTCTAGATGGAAATGGTAATGGGTATGGAAGGTGCTCTCTGAGGATCTTTGGTGAACTTCTGCAGTGCATTTTGTAAAACACACTGCTTCTACTGAGCATCAGTTATGGAAGAAGTGGATGCTTGTTGATGTGGTACCAATCAGGCTGGCTGCTTAGTGCTAAAAGATGTCAAGCTGCTTGAGTATTTTCGGGACTGCACCTATCCAGACAATGGGGAGTATTCCAACACACTCCTGACTTGTGCCTTGTAGATGGTGGACAGGCTTGGGGAGTCAGGAGGTCAGTCACTCGCCAGAGATTTCCTAGCCTCTGACTTGCTCTTGCCACCACAGTGTTTATATGGTATGTCCAACTGACGTTCTGATCAATGATACCCCCCAGGATATTGATAGTGGGGATTCAGTGATGGTAACACCATTGAATGTCAAGGGGCAGAGGGTTACATTGTTTTAATTAGCATTGGTCATAGGCTGACATTTGTGTGGTGTGAATGTTACATATCACTTGTTAGCCAAAGCCTAGATATTATCCAGATCTTGTTGCATTTGAACATGGACTGCTTCAGTATCTGAGGCATTATGAATGGTGCTGAACATTGTGCAATCATTGCTGAATATCTCCACTTCTGACCTTATGATGGAGGGAAGGTCATTGATGAAGCAGCTGAAGATGGTTGGGCCGAGGAAACTGGGAACTCCTGCAGAGATGTCCTGCTGCGGAGGTGACTGACCTGCAGCAACCATGATCATCTTCCTATGTGCCAGGTATGACTCCAACCAGTGGAGAGTTTGTCCCCAATGCCTATTGATTCCAGTTTTGTTCGTATTCCTTGATGCCACACTCAGTCGATGTCAATGGTTGTCACACTCACCTCAGCTTTTGAATTCCACTCTTTTGTCTGTGTTTCAACCAAGGCTATAATGAGGTTAGGCGCTGTGTGACCCTGGTGGAACCCAAACTGGGTGTCACTGAACAGGTTATTGCTGAACAGCATTGAAGACACCTTCCATCACTTTACTGATGATCAAGAGTAAAGTGATGAGGTGTTAATTGGCCGGGTTGGATTTGTCCTGCTTTTTTTGGACAGGACATACCTGGGCAATTTTCCACATTGATGGGTAGATACCAGTGTTGCAACTGTATTGGAACAGCTTAGCTAGGAGAACAGCATGTTTTGGAGCACAAATCTTCAGTACTATTGCCGGAATGTTGTCAGGGCCCGTAGTCTTTTCAATATCCAGTGTCTCCAATCATTTTTTGATAAGATTCTGTGAATGTGACTATGTCAGGCTGCAGCTCTCCTAGTTTTGGCACTAGCCCCCATATGTTAGTGTTTCTGTTGTTGTCTTTTCCAATGATTAGATTGATGCCAGGTGATCCATCTAGTTTCATTTCTTTGAGACTTTGTAGCGATTGGAACAACTGAGTGTCTTGCTAGGCCATTTCAGAGACAATTGAGACTCAACCACATTACTGTGTGTCTGGAGTCACACATAGGCCAGATCAGATGAAATTTGCAGATTTCCTTCCCTGAAGGACATTTGTGAACCTTTTGGGTATTTCCAAAATTCGACAATGGTTTCACGGTCATCAATAGATCTCAGACTTTTAAAAAAATTAAATTCAAATTCCACCTTCTGCCATGAGAGGAATTAAACTGGGTCCCCCAATCACTAGCTAAGTTTCTAGATTAATACCCTGGCAATAATGCGGCTAGACCATTGCCTTCCCTTTCTATTGGTGCTAGTGGTCCCAATGCACTCGGTGCCAGCATTTTTCATTTAATTTTGTCGAAATTTTCTTCTATTCTTTTCTCCCTCTGTGTTTACCCAGCTTCTCATAACATACATTTATGCTTGTCATCCCTACTACTCCTTGTTGTAATGAATTTCACAAGCTAACGACTCCCTGCATAAATAACATTCTCCTTCATTCCATTTGAATTCCTTTTTTTTCTTTCCTTTTGCTGTGTTGGGTTAATTTGGGTTGGTCCTTTCATTGTCTCTCTATGTTGCATTCATTTATTTTTGATATAATAATCCATGCCTGATTTAGATGCAACCTTTATTCACTATTCCAACACTACCACCCAGCCTGAAAGTAAACTGGGCTTTGCAACCATCAAGATGGTAATATTACTTAATTAACTAGATTTAAAGAAGTCTGTCTAGTTGACTAATGAATAAACACTAACATTAATGGCAATATTTAATATAATGTGTATTAAAGAGAAATCAATTTAATTGGTTTAGGCCTCCTCTTGAATAATAAGCAACAATAACAGATGACAGACAGTAAGTGAATACTGTGCAGACCTTGGATATGTCGTGCAGACACAAATAATATCAACTCCAAAAAATAGTTGTGTGCAGAAAAATGTTTATGGTATCAAGGAACCATAGCAAAGCTAGAGTCAATGGGAATCAGGTGGAAACTGTCCTGTGTTGGAGTCACAAAGCACCCTAGCATAAAGCAAGATGGAGATCAAACACCTTGGCTCCAGGATATCTCTGCAGGAGTTCTTCAACAATCTTCAACTGCTTCATCAATGCCTTCCCTCCATTATGGCACTGTGGGACTGTAGTGGGTGAATAATCTAGAGATCCAAGTAATGTTTTGAAAGCCGGTGCTTGATTGCACTATAGTAGGCTATGGAGTTCGAGTTGAATAAAATCTGGAATGAAAGTCCAATGACAACCACAGAACCATTGCTGCTTGTCATGAAAACCCATCTGGTTCTCTAAAGTCCTTTAGAAACATAGTAACATAGAATGCCTATAGTATGGAAGCAGGTCATTTGGCCCATCAAGTCCACACCAACCCTTTGAAAAGCATCCTTCCCTATCCCTGTAACCCTGCATTTCCCATGGATAATACACCTAGCTTGCACATCTTTGGACTGTGGGAGAAATCTGGAGTACCCAGCGGGAACCCATGCAGACACGGGGAGACTGTGCAAACTCCACACAGCCAGTTGTCTGAAGGTGGAATCAAATCCAGATCCCTGGTGCTGTGAGGCCACTGAGTCACTGTACAACTCATGAGTAGGAAAACCCAACATCCTTCCCTGCTTGCTAACATTTGACTCCAGACAACATATGACTCTTGATTGCCCTTTGAGTTGGCCTTGCAAGTAACTCAGTTGTACCAACTGCTGAACAGTCTCAAGAAAGGAATGAAGCTAGACACAATATCTGGAAGCAGGACAAGCAACAACAGTCCTAACCCTGTTGACCTCGCAAAGTCCTCATTACTTGAAAAGTATCAATGTTAAGAAGGCCATTTAATAGACAAGACAAACTATAGCCTGTCACAGTCATAATTGTGAGACTATCAGACGATGCCATTACTGTCCCTGGATTTGTTCTGTTCCACCAGCAGGTCAGACCCAGCAGAGGTGACAGCACAATGCTATTCAGCTCGGAGGGAGCTGACTTGGAGTCCCCAACATTGACTCTGGATACTATAAAAATCGCTACATCAGGTCAAACATGTGCAAGGAAACCCCCTGCCGTATTGAACACCACTTGAGGAAACATTGACAGTCACAAGGGTGCAGAACGTATTGTAGGTGTAGGGTCTTCACTGTCAAATATCCTGAGATGCAGTTGGATGCAATCCATGAATTGGGTGCCTGTCCCTGTCTATAAAGCATCCTGGCAACAGCCTTTCAATGCAAGTTGTTGGTTTGCCCTGTAATGCAGATTTTCACTTGGCCAGCAAGTGAGGTCAGAGAAGTGTCATGAGGAGTTGGCAATTATTGGAGGCCAATGTCCATGATGAGAGGCACATGCAACTGGTACCCATGGATTGTGCTATGAGATAATATTTTGTGCAAAGCGACATGGAGGTTCCTCACAGCCAGCAGTGAGCTGAAGTCATCAGATACTTCCATGTTAAGGTTACTCAACATCTAATTTGCTCAGTACTTTTGGCAAGATCAAAACCAAAAGACGAATGAGCCAACATATCCAGTCTATTAGGTCATTAACAAGCGATAATAGGCAAATCATTATTGCTTAGCGACAATCTCACCTCAACACCCACAACGCAGTTAAAAGATGCAGTGAGTTGCTATTGGAGTTGAGATAAGCATTGGTGAACGTCTTGCGGATTTCTGGAACATTCCATGGGCTTCAATTCTACCTATAGCTTCGCATGGACAATGACTTCTCTTTCTGTCTTTAATCCTGTTAATCTAAATTCAGTTATGTTCTTCAGTTCTTTGTCTGCTGCTAAGGCAATAAGACATTGTCTTAAAATTGAGTCATTTAATTACTTATTTTTAAAATGCATTGAATGTCATGCAGGGAAAGAAAGAAGGCAAGAGACAACAGAAACATTCAGAATCGATGTGAGAGTGACCAGTCAATGTATTTTTTTTATATACTAACTGAGGAACATATGTGAGTCAGGGCAGTGGGCAAATGTTCATGGTATAAAATTTAACAGACCTTGTGATTCTTACAAAATGCAATATAACTTCAAGCTAGTTCAAACCCAAGTAATGCATTGATCCCTTGGAGACTTTATGGAATTACTTTTTAATCTTTTTAAGTTTAAGAGCAAATCTAGGCTCCTGCCTGCCTTCATATTGTTAAATATTAACCATCTGTATAGCAAAGGTCTGCATAATCCTCCAAACAAACCAACATTCAGCTCCTGAGTCTTTTTTCAAAATTGACTAAGGGATTTAGTTGCGTTTATTTCTCATTGCTAATTACCCTTGAGAAGGTGGAAGTGAGTCACCTTTTTAAAGTGTTGCAATCCAGCTGGTGTAGGGACACCCGTGTGCTGTTAAGCAGGAAATGACAAGGAATTTGACCCAGAGATAACGAAGTCAGGACTGTTGGTGTTATTTTTCCTGTGCGCCCATTAGCTTTGCCCTTTGAGGTAGTAGAGGCCATAATTTTGGAATGTGTTGTCAAATGATCCTTATAGATAAACATTCATTCCATATGCCAGCAGTATGTACTAGGTTGTTGGTGGTGGAGTGGTTGAGGCTGAGGTGGTGATGGTAGTTTTGGGGGTGGGGGGGGTGGGGAGGGTAGTAAGGGGGATGGAATGGAGGCAAGTGTTATCCCAGTATCAATGTCATAAGAACTACACTTCTATTCAAGCAGTTAGACATTGTTCCAACACATTCCTGACTTTGTGCCTTACAGTGGACAGATATTGGGGAGTAAAGAGGTGAGTAATTGCTTAAACCTCTCTGCCTCCTGCCTGGCCTTGTAGTTAAAGTGTTTATATGGCTAGTCTAGTTCCATTTCAGGTAAATGGTAATCTCCATGAAATTGATAGTAAGTGATTCAGTGATGGTAATACCATTAAACACAAAAGGGAGATTGTTGGATATTTTCTTGTTGGAACTGTTCATTAGATAGGGCAAATGACAATTGTCATTTATCAGCCCATACCTAAATATTGTCCAGGTCTAGCTGCAAATAGACATGGATAACTTCAGCATTTGATGATTTACAAATGTTACTGAATATGGTGCAGTCATCAGTGACCATCCCCGTTTCTGACTTTATGATGGAGAAACAGCTGAAGATGTTGAAACAGCTGAAGATGGTTCCGCCTAAGGCATTACCCTGAGGTATGCCTGTAACTATGTTCTGGAACTGAATTGGTTTCCAAAAATCATAACCAGCTTCCCTTGTGCTTGGTCTAACTCCAATTAGTGGAAAGTATTTCGCTGATACCCAATTAGTTTCATTTACCTGGGGATTCAATGTCAACTTAGTTAATGCTTCCTGACGACAAGGGCAGTCACTCTCATTCCTCCCCAGGAGGTCATTAGCATAGTGCCCCTGTGAAATCCAAACTAAAATCAGTGAAAATGTTATTGCTGTTTAAATCTCACATGATAGCATTGTTGATGGCTCATTCCGTCATTTTGCTGAAGATGGCGAGTCGACTGATAGGGCAGAATTTTTAGTGAGATCAGATTAGACTTGGATTTGAGAACATAATATGCATGGACAATTTTCTACATTACCATGTAGAGGCCCGTATTTGTAGCAATGCTGGAGTGACTTAACTATGGGCAGAGCTGGAGGTAGATAGATAGATGGAAAAGTACAGCACAGAACAGGCCCTTATGCCCACAATGTTGTGCCAAGACTTGATCCTAATGTAAAATATAGTAACTTAAGCTACGCACCCCTCAACTCACTGCTATCGATGTGCATGTCCAGCAGTCGCTTAAATGTCCCCAATGATTTTGCTTCCCCCACGTCAGTTGGCAATGCATTCCATGCATTCACAACTCTCTGTGTAAAGAACCTATCTCTGATGTCTCCTTTATACCTTCCTCCGAATATCTTCAAACAATGACTTCTCGTACCAGTCAATCCTGCCCTGGGAAAAAGTCTCTGGCTATTGACTCTATCTATTCCTCTCATTATTTTGTACACCTCGATCAGGTCTCCTCTCTTCCTCCTTCTCTCCAGAGAGAAAAGTCCGAGCTTATTCAACCTTTCTTCCTAAGGCAAGCCCTCCAGTCCAGGCAGCATCCTGGTAAACCTTCTTGCACCCTCTCCAAAGACTCTGTATCTTTCCTATAGTAGGGCAACCAGATCTGGGCACAATATTCCAAGTAATAGTCTTCAGGGCTATTGCTGGAATGTTGTATCTTTGTAGAATAAGGTGCCTTCAGCTATTTCTTGATAAAACGTGAAGTAAATCAAATTAGCTGAGCAACTGTCAGGCTGAAAATATTAACGAGAGGTGAATCAACCACCTGGGGGAATCCAAGGATAACTGCAAATGCTTCAGTCATGTCTATTGAACTGAATATGCTGGGCTCCCTGTCACTGAGATTTTGAATTTTTATGCAGCCTCCTCCTTCTGTGAGTTGTTTAATTGTCCTCTATCATTTACACCAGGATGTGGCAGGATACCAACAGCACTGGCTTCCATCTTCATTCCAGGTGGATTTGGGATGTGCCTTCTTGTTTGAGATGTGGTTGGGTTGTAGCACATATGTCAGCCCTACCTTCAGGCCAAGAACTGAAGAAGTGGAGTACAATAAACTGTAAGATATCCTGATTGGGAAGATGAAATATGATGACATAAGCATCTGTGACTGGTAGAATGGTGAAGACAAAAAGTTTCTCCCTTTTTTTAGTTCCCTCATCAA
This sequence comes from Hemiscyllium ocellatum, assembly GCF_020745735.1. Lineage (NCBI taxonomy): Eukaryota > Metazoa > Chordata > Chondrichthyes > Orectolobiformes > Hemiscylliidae > Hemiscyllium > Hemiscyllium ocellatum. The sequence goes on along the minus strand of NC_083401.1, from coordinate 63,488,942 downwards.
TGCAGCACATTAAGTATAGCAGTCATGTCCTCCGGACTTTCTCTGCTCAGTCAGTGGTCGTGCTACCAAATTATTCTTAGTGATGGATCTTGAAGTCCTCCACCAGAGTGCATTCTGCGCTATTCTGCAAATCCGCCCACTTCAAGTGTTTTTTTTTTCAAATTGTGTTCAACACGGAATAGTACTGATCCATCAGCTGGGGATGGGGTGCAGGCAGTAGGTGGTAATCAGCAAGAACTTTGTTTCCCTAGTGTTTAACCCAATGCAATCAGATTGACTCAAGTGTCCAGGGCAACTCCTTTTATCTTGTGTCACTATCTCTGGTAAGTCTGACCTTCCAGTGAGACAAGACATACCTAGAGATGGTGTTGGTTGTGCCTCAGACATAATCTGCAATGTATGGTTTGGTGCATAAGAACCCATCTAATTCACTAATGTCTTTTAGGGAATGAAATTCACTAAAGACCCTTAGACAGCATCTTCCAAACCCACGATCACTTCAATCTAGAAGGACAAGGGCAACAGATACTGGGAATACTGCCACCAGCAAGACCTCCCTCCAAGCCACGCACAATCCTGACTTGGAAATATATCATTGTTCCTTCATTGGAGCTGGGTCGAAATCTTGGAATTCGCTCCTGAATGGGATTGTGGGTTTATACAGAACACATGGACCGCAGCGATTCAAGAAGGCAGCTCACTGCCATCATCTTCTCAAAGGCAACTAAAAACGGGAAGAAATGCGAGCCCAGCCAGCAATACCCAAGTCCCATGAGTGAAGAAAAGCAAGACTGCCGTCCTTACTTGTTTTGGTATACCTGTGACTTCAGATCCACAGCTTTACTGGCCTCAGAAAACGACTCATTCAAGAGCAATTCGAAATGGACAACAAATGTTGGTTTTGCTATTAGTGCCTACATCCGTCAAAAATTAATGATATGGACTAGACCAGACCACTCAAAACATTCTTAAACAGGCAACACAGACCATAACTTTGCAATTTGTTTCAGTAAGTGTACAGTGAAAATTACCTGGAGCGAGGTAAATAGGTTGACTACCAGGTTTTAAAACAGACAAAAATTTACTCACAAGATTACACAATGAAACACAAAGAACAGAATAAAGACCCCTCTGCAAAAAACCCAAGGACATAGTATCTTTGAGAAAAGGAACAGCTTTTAGAAAAAAAAGGGAGGAGCTTTGTGACACTAAACAAAAGGAAAATAGTTTCACAGTTACCTATGACTAACGATTTGGAGATGCCGGTGTTGGACTGGGGTGTACAAAGTTAAAAGTCACACAATACCAGGTTATAGTCCAACAGGTTTAATTGGAAGCACACTAGCTTTTGGAGCGCTGCTCCTTCATCAGGTGATAGTGGAGGAACATCATGGTATTCAAACAGATGAAAGACTTAACAGACAATCAATTTTTCAATGTATAATTTCAGTTACATCACAGTAACTTTTTGCTATAAATTCTGTGTTAGGATTGAGCCCTCCACCATCACCTGATGAAGGAGCGACGCTCCGAAAGCTAGTGTGCTTCCAATTAAACCTGGTGGACTATAACCTGGTGTTGTGTGATTTTTAACTTTGTATACCCATGACTAATACTAACTAACAATCCTAGATTTTCTGCTAACCAGTTGACTTTATTAGTTAAATTCAAATTCTACCATTTATATTTGAATCTGTTTCCCTAGAGTATGAGCATCATCCTCTGAGTGCCTAGTCCAGTGACATTACCATGGCGCCACCATCTCTTCAATGTTGTCTAGGTGTTGCTGTATGCTAGCACAGGCAGCCTCACTAACTAATCATGAGCCTTATTTGGAAGGACAAGCCAGATCTTCTGACCGAATTAATGGTAGACATTATCGAATCATAGAATCATACAAGGCGTTCTTTCTGTCAACTGAGACTGCAATGATACTTTGATAGTCAGAACCAATTAGTACTGCTCAACCACCGTTTTCTGAAAGCCCTGAAAATGTGTCCTTAAATTCAAGTTCTTTTGAAAGGTATTATAGCTTCTGTTTCTAGAAATGTATTCCAGATTATGACAACATGCTGCAGAAATTCTACTAATCTCTCCTGTGCTTTCTTATTTTCAGTATAGCTATACTTTCCTATTCAAATGTATTTAACATACAAAAATATTATTTATTTCATTTAAAATGAAATGGCTGCTATTGCCATGGGAATGTGGGTTTGAAAGACAGCACTAAGTAACAGCATTAAGGAAAAAGATTAGCAAATGTCACGGTATGAGAAAAACTCTGATGTAAAATATTCAAAATGATGTATTCAACAACAGAAATTATACTGTCAATTTACCAGGATATGAATAAATGTGAGGCAAAATTAAGTGATGGTGAAGTATATGAACAAAGGTATATCTTGAGCAAGAGAAGACTGCGAATAGATTTCTTATGGGGTGGAACTGCAGCTACTTGCTCTTTATGAAGTATGTTTTGCACTAAAATCTTAAGAAGTAATGGAATGCAAAAGGGAATCAAGACTCCCAGAAATAGCTTGTGAGCTAGGGGTTATCCAAAGGTCAGCTCACTGAATTAGGTAGTTTTGTGTAGGTGCAGAAAACATAAATACAACCAGCTGTTTCAAAATTAACATACTGTTTGAATAATATGCTTAAGAGTGGGAAAGTTTTCTTAAAGTAGACTTTGTTTTATGAAACAAATCTTCAACATCACTTTTAATTCATGATACTGTGAAGCTTTTTTATGGTTAGCGAAAGATTAATTTATTAATATTGCTGTAGAGCACATATAGCTCATAACTGACATTGAGAATAAATGTGTCTGCAAGTTCTCACACTTTTAATACAATAAGCACAATTAAAATTTTCAGTGTCTATAAATGTGCAGTTAAATGCAAAAATGCAGAGTTTGTTGCCCAAGTTAGCGTTATGAAAGTCTCTGACAGTCTCTCATTGATAGACTCAGCAGTGGAGTCAATGTAAGAGCATGAAAATGGTGTACTAATCCTGTAATGACACATTAATCCCACCAGAAAAATATTAGCATCGATGCATTCATATGCCGAATGATTTTCAACAGTATGATGGATCATAATTATTGCCAAACAAGCTCTCTGGCACTAAAAATACAACTTTACAAAGGTGGAGTTTATTCCTTCATAATTTAGTTATTGATGAAGGTTTGAAATGAATTTTATTTTGTTTTTTCTTTTATTTCCCTTAATCCTAATTCATTTTCCTCTCTTTATTTCACCACACCTACAAGGTGTTTAAAATTGATTAAATCTAATTTGTACTTTTGATTTAAGTTCCGTTAGTTTGCAACTTATTTTGTGCACGGGAGTTATAATTCACAGCATCTCCACATTTGCACAGATTATTGTCTAACTTTTTTCAAAATAGGTTGCCTTTTAAAGGAGAACTGCACAAAAAGATCGTTGGAATGAAAATCCTTATGACTGAACACCAGAGCAGACAGAGGGATCAGGCCAATGGATACAGTGCTAGTGACATTAATGGTTCAGGCAGGCAGGCAAAAAGAGAGACGTTATGGTCCTACTGTGGGGTTAAGAGAATGGGGTGGAGGGGAGGGAAGCCTCAGAAATGAGTTGGACCAAGTGGCCAGAGGAATCAACTCTTAAATACTGGACCCATGGACTTGGTGGCAGTGGCACAAGGGGATGAATGATCTTAGATGATGGTCAATGTACGTGAATGCATTCTCACATGATATCTCCGACCCATCAGTCTAAAAACATTCACACTCTCCAAGTTTGCACATATTCATCACTCACCTGGCAGTACTCCTTAGTACTCAGGACTCACCTCTGGCATCTTACTATTACACTTTGCCCTTACACTACTACCAATACTGACAGTGTCACGTCTACCCTGAACTGTTTGCATATAACTGTAACTATTCAACTGCGGCAGCTACCTCATCCAAATATACAATCTGCACTGATGCACAGCCACTCAAACTCTTGTTTTCTCTCTTTCAGGACAAAGTGGCAGTCACAGGGGGCAGAGCAAAAGCTGGAGGTAATGCCTACATTTTCTAAGCCCCAGCCAGAAGCTGGTTTTCAGCAACATGGGAGCAGCTGCAATGGAACTCATTGGCTCTGATGCTGCTGAGAACATTGAGGATAATGTTATCTTCCAGACGTATTCCCTTGTCAACTCCCAAAGTCTTGCCAGGGTCAGGAGGGCCTTTGGCGCAATGGTAGTATTCCTACCTCTGGACCAGCAGGCCTACATTCTTACCCCACCTGCACTCAGAGATGTTGATGAGAAAATATCTATCCTCAGGAACTCATTAACTATGAAGAGAAAGGTTGGATAAACTTGGATTGTAATCTTGGGGCAGAGCAAGTTAAGGGGGGAAACTGAACAATGTGCATAAGATTATGAGGGATATGATGGATAAAAAGCAGATATTCCTCTTAGTTGAAGGGTCAAGGACAATAGGATGTGATGATTGGCTTCTTGTTTAGATGGCACCCTCAAGGTGCACAGGAAAGGACAGAGAGTACAAACGAAAAAAAGCAAATAGGACCATAGTGAGAAATATGGTAAAAATGCAAAATTATTGGCTTTCTACTTAAATGCATGTAATATTCATATTAAAAAAACACACTAATCGATGGCACCAATGATGGTCAATCGGCATGATCCTATAGCTGTACATCAACATGGTTACAAGGAGATCAAAACTGGGATCTAAGTATTTAGGAATTTTGAAAGGACAGGCAGGAAGCAGAGGACAGTGGGGTCACTTTGTTAGTATGAGATGGACTGCATGCAATACCAAAAAAATGATCTTGAATTGAAAGATACCGAATCCATATGAGTTTGTAGTCATTGTGGTTGAAAAATGAGAGGTGATTTTATTGTAAACATATTCCAAGGTGACTTGACAAGATAGATATGGAGAGCTTGCTTCCCCTTGGGAAAGATTCTCAGATAAGAGGTCACAATCTCATAATATTGGGGTCTCTTTACAATAGAACAATAGAGTGCAGAACAGACCCTTTGGCCCTCAATGTTGCGCTGACCTGCGAACTATTCTCAGCTTGCCCCCCTACTCTATCCCATCATCATCCATGTGCCTATCCAAGGATTGTTTAAATGCCCCTAATGTGGCTGAGTTGACTACATTGGCAGGTAGGGGATTCCCACGCCCTTACCTCTCTCTGAATAAAGAACCTGCCTCTGACATCTGTCTTAAATCTATCACCCCTCAATTTGTAGTTAAAACAGAGATGAAACAAATCTTTTCTTTTGGAAGGTGTTGATTCTTTGGAACTCTCGGGGTCATACATTTAAGACAGAAATGAGGAGGAATTTTATTTTTCAGAAGGTAATGAATCTGTGGAATTCTTTACAGAGACTGAGTCATTAAGTATATACAAGGCTGAGAAGATAGTTTTTTTAATCAGTAAGGGAATTCAGGTAATTGGAGTTGCACACTGAATGATGGAGTAGATTTGATGAGCCAAATAGCTTCATTCTCCTGCTCTTATTGTCATATGCTGTCAGAAGCAATTGAATTTCATATTTCATATCTTGTATGGTTTGGAAAGATTCTTCTGTTTGAATGGTTGAGGAGTTTGGTTATTTCTTACCCTGCTCACAGATACATCAGATCAAAAGGCATTGCGGTGGTATGAGCTCTGTGCTCTGCAATTTGTTGCCCTAAAGCTCCAGATTGTCTGTGAGAAGATGATGCTCAATGAGTGCACTTTCGCCACCGGCTACAATGGCAGTTGCATTAAAATTATCACTGTTAAAACACACCTAAACCACCTGGAAAACATTCTTTGCCATGGCAACCTTGAAACAATAAATGCAAAATGTGGCAGATGCTGTAAATCTGGAACAAACTTGGATAAACTCAGCAAGTCTGGCAGCATCTGTGGAGACAATAACAGAGTTAAGAATTTGTGTGGACTGAATCTGAGGATGACATATTGGACTCAAATTATTAACTCTGCTTCTTTATTCATAGGATGTAAGTCGCTCATGTTTATTGCCCAGAGGAGAGAGACAACAGTCAAAAATATTCCTATGGGCCTGGTGCCACACGTAGGCTCAGGTAAAGGTGACAGATTTCACTCCTCAAACTCTTTAATTTCACTTTTAAATGATGTCTTCACGATAATCAATAATAGTTTCATGGTCATCATTAGGCTCGCTTTATATTTTTATTCAATTCAAATTTCACCATCTGCCATGGTTGGATTTGAATCCCTGTCCTCAGAACATCCCAGGCCATGAGTCCGCAGAAATGATGCCGACCTTCCTGAATGCTGTTGGAACTGCACTCACCCAGGCAAGTGAACCTCATCCTGCAGTGAGGTCCCGGAGCTGAGATATTTGAATTCAAACTACACTAACCATTGTCCTTTTGTGGTAGAATTACTCTAAATAGCAAACAAATTTTCCCAATTCTCATTGATTGCAGTTTTGCAAGAGCTTCTTGATGTTACAGTTGGTCACGTGATATTGATGTCAAGGTCAATCGCATTGGGCAGCACATGGCTCAGTGGTTAGCCCTGCTGCCTCACAGCTCCAGGGACCTTGGTTTAATTCAACGCATGGGCCAACTGTCTGTGTGGAGTTTGCACATTCTCTCCGTGTCTGTGTGGGTTTCCTCCAGGTGATCTGGTTTCCTCCCACAGTCCAAAGATGTGCAAGTTAGGTAGTTTGGCTATGCTAAATTGCCCACAACCTCCAGGAACATGCAGGTGAGGTGGATTAGCCACGGGAAATGCAGGTAATAGGGATGGGGTGAATAAGGATGGATGCTCCTTGGAGGGATCGGTGTAGACTCAATGGGCACAATGGCCTGCTTCCACACGGTTGGGATGCTATGACAGTCACACTTACCTACATAGTACAGCACAGGAACAGGTCCTTTGGCTCACCATGTCTGTGTCAAGCATGATGCCAGTGTAAACTAATCATATCTGCTTTCATAACGTCCATCTCTCTCTATTCTGTTCATGTGACTGTCTAAATGCCTCTTAAATATTGCTAATGCATCTCTTTCTACCACTTCATCTGACATGTTCCATGCACCTAACACCCTCTGTGTAAAATATATTTCCTCACATATCTCCTTTAAACATTTTTCCATCTCACCTTAAACCTGTGGCCCTAGTACTTGACACTTCCACTGTGGGAAAAAGACTCTATCTACCCCTTCCATGCCTCTCACAATTTTATATACTTCGATCAGATCACCCTCAATTTCTGGCACTCAAGCAAAAACAATCCATGTTTGTCCAACCTCCCCTATAGCTCTTGCACTCCAATTCAGGCAGCATCCCGGTAAACCTGTTTTGCACATTCTGTAAAGCTGAAAATGTGTTGCTGGAAAAGCGCAGCAGGCCAGGCAGCATCAAAGGAACAGGAGATTCGACGTTCAGGATTCCTGAAGAAGGGCTTATGCCCGAAACGTCGAATCTCCTGTTCCTTGGGTGCTGCCTGGCCTGCTGCGCTTTTCCAGCAACACATTTTCAGCTCTGAACTCCAGCATCTGCAGTCCTCACTTTCTCCTCACATTCTGTAAAGCCTCTACATCCTTCCAGTAGTGTGGTGACCAAAACAACACAATACTCCAAATGAGGCCTAACTAAGGTTTTATACAGCTACAACATGACTTTTCAATTTTTATATTCCATGCACTGATCAATGAATATAAGCATGTTGTGTGCCTTTTTTACTACCTGGTCTTGCCACTTTCAGGGAGCAATGCACTTGGAACCCAAGATCCCTCTGTAAATCAATGCTCCTGGATATTTGCTGTATACTTTTCTCTTGCATTTGACCTCCCAAAATGCAACAGCTCATACTTGTCTGGATTAAACTACATCTATCACTTCTCTGCCCAACTTTCCAACTGATCTATATCCTGCTGCATCCTTTGATCTCCTTCCTCACCATCCATAACTCCATCAACTTTCATGTCCACTACAAACTTACTAATCAGTCCACCTACATTTTCATCCAAATCATTTATTACAAATCATAAATTACAAGCAAGGGGTCCCAGCACTTACCCTTGTAAAATGCCACTGGTCACAGAACTCCAGTCAGAAACTACCCCTTCCACAACTACTCTCTGTCTTCTATGACCAAGCCAATTTTACATCCAATTTGTTAACCTTCTGGACTAACCTACTGTGAGGGGCCTTATCAAATGCTTTACTAAGGTCCATGTAGACAAGATCCACTGCTCTGCCCTCATCAATCATATTCGTCACTTCCTCAAAATCTCTATCAGGTTTGTGAGACAAGACCTCCCCCTCACCTCTGAAATGTAACTCTTTTGTCCATTTTTGAACAAAGGCTGTACTGAGATCAGAAGCTGAAAGGCCAGGCTACAATCCAAACTGAGCGTCTGTGAGTAGGTTACACCACTCCTAGGTTGCACCTCTTGATTGTACTATCGATGGCCTCTGATCATTTGAAATATACACTGATAAGATATTACTTGGCCAGGTTAGATTTGTCCTAATTTCTTGTGTACAGGACATATCTTGCAAATTTCCCACATTGACGGGTAAGTGCCAGTGTTGTAGAGATGCTGCAAGCTGTAGAGCACAAAGCTCTCCTGTTGCCACAATGATTTTGATGCCCATAGCCTTTCTAGTATCCAGAGTCTTCAATTCTTTCTTGATATTACGTATCAATTAGTCCAATGTCAATTGCATAATACATGATGGAATTATCTCCTTTAGTATATTAAATGTTTACATCACTTAATTAAATTTGTTTCTTCCATCATCTTTGTTTGAATACATGCCTTGTCTGGTTATTTTGATTCTACTATACAATTCTGATATTAGCTGCGTTAGCTCCAGTGAATGTTTTTTAAATTACTGCAAGTAATTTAGAAATTAACCAAAAAAGAGCAACAAATTGGAATAATATGCATCAACATTTAAAGTTTCTGAAAATAAAAGATGCAGTAACTTTATGGGAATGGCAGTGACTAATATTCCAGATGTCAGGATTACAGGCTGAGAGACTAAATTTGTTAAGTCTCTCAATTCGTTAACTGACACTAGGGAGTAAGTGACTATGAAAACTACTTGATTGTTGGAAGAAAATCAACTAGCTGAATGTTTTTTACATATCTGAAAGTTCTTAATAGGGCAGTTGTACCAAAAATGTTTCCACTTATGGAGGAGTCTGAAGAGAAAGGCGATAGACATGTTAGTTATCAATAAATCGAATGTGATATTAAACAAGAACTTCATTATTCAGAGTGCTGACAATGTGGAACTCAATGCTAGTATCTGAGGCAACTAACATAAGATGTATTTAACAGAAGGCTAGAAAAGCAGATGCAGAAGGAAGGAATAGAGGATTATACTGATAGATGAAATGTGGTGGGTGGAAGTTTGCATAAATCATGGACTAGTTGAAGAGAATGGCCGATTTCTGTGCAATATTATCCAGGAAACTTAAATGGGCACATCCACAAAGTCTGAACTACATGTAACCCCAGCCCCATATCGATGCATTCAGGTAAATTAAGGATGGGAAATCAAATCTCACCTCGGAGAAAACCAGAAGAGTGAAAACTCGCTGTCTCCCACTGAATATGTCGTAGGAAACAGTCCTATGCTGCCAACTTGTAATATCAGTATAATACAAAAAAAGGATTCTCCTGTCACTTCAATAGGTGAGTGCGAAGCAAGAAAAACCCAGAAAGATTGTTTTATGGTCCAGTTTGACGTCTTCTCACGATTCATTAGATAAAGCATGACCAACTGCAAGTGGCTGCATATGAAGTTAGTATTAGAATTAGTTTTATTGTCACATGTACTCACACAAGTACAGTGAAAATGTACCTAGGTACAGATTCTTAAAACACAAATTCTGTGGGGAAAAAGGAAAAATAAAGAAAGAAGAGTCCAACAATAAATTAGAAAAACAGGGAAACAAGAATTTAGAATACGTCCTTCCAAGCCAGACTGCACCAGGCTTCACCTCGAGGCTGAGAGTGTCAGGAGTTGGAGTCCACACTGAGTCCAGTAGTCCACACAGACTTTCACCCTGGACATCACCGATGCTGCCCGAGGATGGGTAGTAAAAAGAAAAATAAAATTAAATGCAAGGAGAGAGAAAAGGAAAACAAACAGGTGGCCCAACTCCACGGCTATCTTGGAGACAAATATAGAGTCATACAGATGTACAGCATGGAAACAGACCCTTTGGTCCAACCTGTCCATGCCGACCAGATATCCCAACCCAATCTAGTTCCACCTGCCAGCACCCGGCCCATATCCCTCCAAACCCTTACTATTCATATACCCATCCAAATGCCTCTTAGATGTTGCAATTGTACCAGCCTCCATTACATCCACTGGCAGCTCATTCCATACACGTATCACCCTCTGCGTGAAAAAGTTGCCCCACAGGTCTCTTTTATATCTTTCCCCTTTCACCCTAAACCTATGGCCTCTAGCTCTGGACTCCCGAATCCCAGGGAAAAGACTTTGTCAATTTATCCTATCCATGCCCCTCATAATTTTGTAAACCTCTGTAAGGTTACTCCTCAGTCTCTGACGCTCCAGGGAAAACAGCCCCAGCCTGTTCAGTCTCTTCCTGTAGCTCAGATCCTCCTCAAGGTCAGGCTAGAATCTAAACTGAGCATCTGTGAGTAGGTTACACCACTCCTAGGTTGCACCTCTTGATTGTACTATCGATGGCCTCTGATCATTTGAAATATACACTGATAAGATATTACTTGGCCAGGTTAGATTTGTCCTATTTTCCTGTGTACAGGACATATCTTGACAATTTCCCACATTGTCGGGTAGGTGCCAGTGTTGTAGAGATGTTGCAAGCTGTAGAGCACAAAGGTCTCCTGTTGCCACAATGTTTTTGAAGCCCATAGCCTTTCTAGTATCCAGAGTCTTCAGTTCTTTCTTGATATTATGTCGAGCGAATCTAATTTGTTCAAGGTTAGCATCTGAGATTTTAAGGACCTCAAGAAGAAGCTGAGATGGATCATCCACTCAGCATTTCTGGCTTAAGATGGACACACATGATTCCGCTTTGTTAACTATACCACTGTGTTTGGCACCCCCACTACTAAGGATGAGGTTTGCGGTGGAGACATATTCTCCTGTTAGTCCAAACTACTAAGAACAGAATAAATTTAATGAAGCCAAAAAAACAGATAATGTTGCAGATTTTTGATTCTTTATATTTTGTGCTTAGCTAACTACTTTAGTTTTGAGTACTGTCCTCAGTTCAGCATTAGGCAGAGGGCATTAGCTGATTATTTCTGTCAGGCCCATGTGAGTATGAAATCAGCATTGGATGACTTTTAATAATTTATTTAGCATCATACACAGTATCCGTATAGATACAGTATTTTAATACATGTTATGCCTGAACAGAAAACTTTTAGTGGTTACTGCAAGATAACAACTTTGGCTCATCAATGTCCACACTCCAATTTCCTCACTCGATAAATAAACAGCATCTTCTGCCTGAAAACACCATAAACACAAAGCATTTGCTATTTTTATGGCTTGTTACACAACTAGTTACACAAAATTCATATATGGTTTTATTTGCACTTGAAGCAGTTCAAATGCAAATTTAACTATTAGAAAACTGAAATGGAACTACTTGTAACATGACATTAGCAATGTAACTCATTTCAGATATTAAAATTTTAATTAAAGTGTTGGAGACACATACTTCTTTTAAACTTCTTAATAGCTTGGAAAATTTAAAGTCATATTAAAGATAGAATATAAAGTTTAGCCACTAACATCACAGAAAAGAGCAGCAATCACGTCCAAATCAGCTTTTACCCTGCCAGAAAACCATTAGTGGAGACTATAAAATAACGAGGATAAAATATCAAACTTCTCAATTTGACATTTCATTCCGAGGCGAAATGCCTATCGAGGTCCTATTGCTGTTATATACATGATGCATGGTAGCTATCTGCTGATGTCAAGCTAAGTTATTCAATGATGCAATTATAACCAAATACAGCCAAAGCACAAATATTTAATAAGCATATTTAGGTAACATCCAGCCAGCAAGTTCACTGTGAGGCTACCTGGTCTCCTCAGCACGTCCTATTTGTAGTACATCCCTTTTTCTTCATACAGCAGGTGTAACTTGTATGGAGTCACCTTCTTTGCACTCCAGCTGACAATGTCAACCCTGCTGCTTCCTTCTATGTGGAGTCAATCTGTACGCTCCCCTTAAAACTTTTGCCTGCACTTAGTCCCACTCCCGATTCATAACTGGTGAACACCTTCCCATTGCCACCTCTCCTCACACACAGTTGTGACATTAACTAGCTAAATGGTGGAAGGTCACTGCAAAGGTCCTGCAGTTGTGGCTGCATGCCCTGGAAATGAACATGATATTGGGATGTTAAGCTAATCCTCCAACTCTATGAATGCACACAAAATGAGTATGTAGGATGCTGAGTATTGGTAAGAAAAGACATATTTTGTTGAAGCTTTGCATCTTGAACTGGTGAGACAATTTGGAAGACATCTTAATCTAAAGGGAAAGCAAATTCTTATGCTCCACACTATCAGATTACTAGATAAAATGAGATAACATGATCTGCAATTTAATATGTTGCAATAATTTTAATCTTATTACTGTTATTGTGATCACATAAAAGATATAAAGTTCATATTTTAACATGCCAGATAGAAAAGCTGTCGCATTGCCCAAATGCATTACAAAGCTACCAGATGCTTAATCACTGTCATACATCATTGGAAACTAAAATCACACTTGTACTTAATGCTTTTTGGTTGTGTTTTCAATAATTATATCAACCAGTATTGATATTCAGCTCAAAAAAGGTTTGCTTGAAAATGTACATTGTAATTGATTTCACAGAGTTGGCATAATCAGCTATGTATTCTAAAGCCAAGATTTATAAATACCTTACCTTCATCAGGAAGTAATCAAATAATACAATAATGGAGCCATTTCTGTGAATGTTCAGATTAGTCGAATATTTCAATTGGTCTGCTATCATTAAAATGCCCTGCCAATTACATAACATGGCAAAATGTTTTGTAATTTTAAAAAAGCAAATTTTATTTGGTATACAAGCGGGTAAAAATATCTCAAAGTAGTCTTGTAAACTTTGCAACATTTAGTATGGTATACAAACACAAGATATATTCACTTTCAAAATAAGTTATAATCAATAAAAATTGATTACAAGATTCACATTGATAAAGTATGAATGTGTGCAGCTTTAGTCCAATGTTAATTGCATCATACATGATGGAATTATCTCCTTTGGTATATTAAATGTTTACATCACTTAATTAAATTTGTTTCTTCCATCATCTTTGTTTGAATACATGCCTTGTCTGGTTATTTTGATTCTACTATACAATTCTGATATTAGCTGCGTTAGCTCCAGTGAATGTTTTTTAAATTACTGCAAGTAATTTAGAAATTAACAAAAAAGAGCAACAAATTGGAATAATATGCATCAACATTTAAAGTTTCTGAAGAATAAAAGGTGCAGTAACTTTATGGGAATGGCAGTGACTAGTATTCCAGATGTCAGGATTACAGGCTGAGAGACTAAATTTGTTAAGTCTCTCAATTTGTCAACTGACACTAGGGAGTAAATGACTATGAAAACTACTTGATTGCTGGAAGAAAATCAACTAGCTGAATGTTTTTTTTACATATCTGAAAGTTCTTAATAGGGCAGTTGTACCAAAAATGTTTCCACTTATGGAGGAGTTTGAAGAGAAAGGCGATAGATATGTTAGTTATCAATAAATTGAATGTGATATTAAACAAGAACTTCATTATTCAGAGTGCTGACAATGTGGAACTCAGTGCTAGTATCTGAGGCAACTAACATAAGATGTATTTAACAGAAGGCTAGACAAGCAGATGCAGAAGGAAGGAATAGAGGATTATACTGATAGATTAAATGTGGTGGGTGGAAGTTTGCATGAAGCATGGACTAGTTGAAGAGAATGGCCGATTTCTGTGCAATATTATCCAGGAAACTTAAATGGGCACATCCACAAAGTCTGAACTACATGTAACCCCAGCCCCATATCGATGCATTCAGGTAAATTAAGGATGGGCAATCAAATCTCACCTCGGAGAAAACCAGAAGAGTGAAAACTCACTGTCTCCCACTGAATATGTCGTAGGAAACAGTCCTATGCTGCCAACTTGTAATATCAGTATAATATAAAAAAAAGGATTCTCCTGTCACTTCAACAAGTGAGTGCGAAGCAAGAAAAACCCAGAAAGATTGTTTTATGGTCCAGTTTGACATCTTCTCACGATTCATTAGATAAAGCATGACCAACTGCAAGTGGCTGCATATGATGTTAGTATTAGAATTAGTTTTATTGTCACATGTACTCACATGAGTACAGTGAAAATGTACCTAGGTACAGATTCTTAAACACAAATTCTGTGGGGAAAAAGGAAAAATAAAGAAAGAAAAAGTCCAACAATAAATTAGAAAAACAGGGAAACAAGAATTTAGAATACGTCCTTCCAAGCCAGACTGCACCAGGCTTCACCTCGAGGCTGAGTGTGTCAGGAGTTGTAGTCCACACTGAGTCCAGTAGTCCACACGGACTTTCACCCTGGACATCACCGATGCTGCCCAAGGATGGGTAGTAAAACGAAAAATAAAATTTAATGTAAGGAGAGAGAAAACAAACAGGTGGCCCGACTCCACGGCTATCTTGGAGACAAATATAGCGTCATACAGATGTACAGCATGGAAACAGACCCTTTGGTCCAACCTGTCCATGCCGACCAGATAGCCCAACCCAATCTAATCCCACCTGCCAGCACCCGGCCCATGTCTTTCCAAACCCTTCCTATTCATGTACCCATCCAAATGCCTCTTAAATGTTGCAATTGTACCAGCCTCCACTACATCCACTGGCAGCTTTCCATACACGTATCATTCTTTGTGTGAAAAAGTTGCCTCACAAGTTTCTTTTATGTCTTTCCCCTCTCACCCTAAACCTATTGTCTCTAGTTCTGGACTCCCCAACCCCAGGGAAAAGACTTTGTCTATTTATCCTATCCATGCCACTCATAATTTTGTAAACCTCTATAAGGTCCCCCCTCAGCCTCTGGCGCTGCAGGGAAAACAGCCCCAGCCTGTTCAGCCTCTCCCTGTAGCTCAGATCCTCCAACCCTGGCAACATGCTTGTGAATCTTTTCTGAACCCTTTCAAGTTTCACAATATCTTTCTGATAGGAAGGAGACCAGAATTGCACACAATATTCCAACAGTGGCCTAACCAATGTCCTGTACATCCGCAACATGACCTCCCAACTCCTGTACTCAATACTCTGACCAATAAAGGAAAGCATACCAAACGCCTTCTTCACTATCTTATCTACCTACAACTCCACTTTCAAGGAGCTATGAACCTGGACTCCAAGGTCTCTTTGTTCAGCAACACTCCCTAGGACCTAACCATTAAGTGTATAAGTCCTGCTATGATTTGCTTTCCCAAAATGCAGCACCTCACATTTATCTAGATTAAACTCCATCTGCCTCTTCTCAGCCCATTGACCCATCTGGTCCAGATTCTGTTGTAATCTGAGGTAACTCTCTTCGCTGTCCACTACACCTCCAATTTTGGTGTCATCTGCAAACTTACTAATTGTACTTCTTATGCTTGCATCCAAATCATTTATGTAAATGACAAAAAGTAGAGGACCCAGCACTGATCCTTGGGGCACTCCACTGGTCACAGGCCTCCAGTCTGAAAAGCAACCCTCCACCACCCTCTGTCTTCTACTTTTGAGCCAAATATGACAGGGTTGGATGAAGGCATTGGCTTTGAACCATGCTTGTTACTGCTGAAGACACTTAATTTCACTCTCATCCAAATCTGCAATCACTTGATGACAGGAACTTTCCCATTTAGATTTATACAAAGATTTTTCCTTCCCATGTATTGAGATCCAGCTCTGAAGGTGACTTTCACATTGTCTATTTATTGAAATTTGGAATGTCTTGTGGGGGTTCCATGCATAACTGACTGTAGAATACTCCAATTGTTACCTGTAAATCCTGCAGAGAAACTACATGATGAATCCTGTGAAGCTGAGCTCTGATGATCATGCTCTCGACGGCAGGTAGGAAGCACTCTGCAACAAGACTGAAATTTGGTGCCCATTAAGGAACTCTTGTGACTCTGTAGGTTATGTACTACTGCCTCTGAGTCATGCATTCCAGATCCAAGTCTCACTCCAGAACTTGTTGGCCAAGGAACAAGCACTGACAGAGATCAAACAACTGTGAAAAACAGATAAATCAGCCTGCTATAACCTTCCAACATTTGCCCACTTTGACTCAAAACAGGTGGATTGTACATGAGAACATATTACAGAGTCATACAGCAGTATATATTATTTAAAATCAATGGCCAGAAAATCATGGGCTAGTTGTGCATGATCATGATATAATGATCATTAACTTTGATAAAGAATTACAAACTTACAAGTTTGCAACACAGACTTCTGAAATTCAGCAGAGATAGTGGAACCTCACTCTGTAATGCCTTCTTTCCAACCAGACGAAATTTAGTTCTGGTACATACTGCTCTTTTCATTGGCATTACCATGAGACACTTTGAAAAAATCTTTCAGCAGATTTTTATTTGTTTCAGAATTGATGTTAAATGATTGATCCAGATTCTGTATAGAAGCAGTAAAAAGAGAATAAGCAGAAACAGGTATAATACATAGTATCTAATCTTTGTAATGATTAACTTCCATGAATGGGAACAATGCAATTTTCAAACTGTAAGTTGTCAGCTATCCAAGGTTTCCGTTATTGGTTTCGTAAATGATGTATTTTTTCGAAATGGAGTATGAGGATTCTTTATTGGAGTGACACCCTGTTGTGAAAGACAGAGGCAGAAAACAATTAATCTCACTGAATGTTAGAACAAATATTTTCAGCAATTAAAATCCATATTACGATTTGGTGCCAAAAGAAGTGAGCTGTGGATCCCATCATTAGCAAAAGTTGATTGATCGTCAATATTTAAAAAGATTTTAAGATCTGAAATTGTCAAGATTTCATCTGTGGAAATACTGAACTTTTAATTGGAGCATGCATTTTCGCTATAAAAAAGATTCAGCTGAAAGATGACTGTCGATGTAAATTCACTGCCTATCTGGAGAGGAATTCTGGAATATCAGGAATGTACAGCATTAAGAAAACTTTAAATGGAACGACCAAAAAGGAAAACATAATGAGATGCTGACTATCCAACCTTTCAGCATTAGGCCATTTTCCACAGAATACAAAATAAGGGGTAAAAATTGATCTTCAGTGGTCTGGTGTCCTAATATGTGGACTAGTGTGGTGTTAAGGCCATAGCATTGAGAACAGCCATTAACCACTCCATCATTGTCAATAAAACAAAGGAGAAAAATATCTGTTGCTCTTTGAGCTGCTATTCAGCCAATGTCATAAGACCTGGACAAGAGAATTGCAACCAATCTGCAGAGCTCAGAATTTCTAGATCAACTATTTATTTACCACATCACTGCTGTTGGTAATATCCACTGTAATGACTACAATGCCCAATTGTTTACTCTTCATAAATTTACAGACTAATTGTATTTCTTTTTTCCAATTATTAATTTTCTTTGGGTTCATTTCTTATTCCTAACCTGTAGGTTGTGTCATTATTACTTCTTGGAGTTAGTAACAAATAAACTCACTCCTTTGTTAACTGATACATTTAAGATCATTTAAAAGTGCCATCTGGTCTCAATTCATAAAGGCAATCTGGTTTCCCAGAGGGCTGCACCAGGGCATGGAGATGAGTTCTTCTTACCTTGGACTGTAAGTATTCTTCAAAATGCCCTTACATGTAATGCTGTCTCCCTTGAGTGATACAGGTGGTGACGGGAAAATACTTCACTAATCTCACTGCACTTAGAATCTCATACTGTATATGCATGTTAAGCTTGTGGTATTCACCAGAATAAGGTCCTTATCAAAGAGGCACGCCATGGCCCTCATGGTTGGAGTCCTCCATGTTCCAGTCCAACCCCATACATGTATTATGGCTGTTACTGTTGCAATTTGTGCCAAATCACAAGGCTTCATCTCACTTCCCTGTGACAAGTTTAGTTATGCAGCCTGAGCAGTAGGCTTTGCAAACATAGCTGGCTTTCCCAGGTATAGGGCACTATAAACTGTACACGTGTTGCATACAGAGTGCAAAATCAAAGTGGGGCAGACTTTTATCAGCAAAAAGTTCCATTTTATCAATGTTCAAATCATCTGTGATCATCACTTCCACATCTTGGAAGTCTGCACCAGATACTCTGGTAGCTGCCATGACACCTATAGCCTTGAAAAGTCTTATGTTCCTGCTTCATTTCATGGACTGGATGTCCTACAAGGATGGTTACTGGGAGACAAGGGCTACACTCTGTGATCATGGCTCTTGACTCTGTTGTGTAACACATGACTGAGGCTGTGCATTGACACAATATAGCCCATTTTTCGTCAGGGCCATTGTGGAGCAGATCTTCATCTTCTGAAGATGAGCTTCTGATACTTGGATCAATCTGGGAAGACCGTTCAGTACTAACTACTCAAAATGTGCCCTAGAAAGGTGTTCGTGCACAACTGGAGCAAGCAGAGAGAATGTGATGGGAGCTGAAGAACTTGCACAGTGGCAGCAGTGTTCTGAAAAGGAAGGTGAGGACTTTGAGCAAAGGATCATCACCTTCAGAATGATAAACTCATGGAGTGCAATGAGTCAGACAGGACTTCATTGACACCCATTTCCAAGAAATGGGAGTTAGGTGAATTGATCATTCACTGACTGTAAATTTGTTGCTGCTCTACAGTTAAATGACTTACGTTTGTTTGCTCAAGCAAATACAGCTTTTTTCCTTCTATTTACTTCACTTTTGCTGTTATTCAACAAAAGTTAATGTTTTTAATTGTCTGAATGTATTCCAGCATGGGACGTTCACATACTGAACAATAAGCAGATGTTACAATATGTTGGCCATCAGGAAGATATAATACTCCCTTACACAGGGTTCTAAAGTGGTATGGTACTAAAAATAGGGAGTGTGTATAGTGGAGTTATTGTGGCTATGTTTACAATGACTGATAATTAGAAAGGTGATGCTGTTAAATAGCACTTCATTTATGAATATTAGCTTCTATTTGCAGTGAAATGTTCGTGGATATGTTAAGGATACTCTCAATGAGACATGTGTACGATCTATAGTGTCCTGCATCCAAGGGAAGTCAGCTATGTTAGCAAAGCCTACTGCCCAGTCTATAGACCTGATTTCAACATGGACATGCAATGATGTATTCTTGCACAAATTGCATCATTAACGGCCTTCATGCATTTGTAGATTCAGAATTGTGAGATCCCCATACGTCCCCAGGGGATCACTGGAAGCAGTTAGCTGCGAGAATGTTGAGCATTGCCCACCAGAATAAGATGGCCGCCCACTTCTTCAATCCCTCTCCAGCAGTTGCCATAGTTTTCTGGGTCTTCCTCAGACACTGTGCCTCACTTGCCTGCAGGAAATGACATCATAGCTAATAAACGCTAGGCTTCCTGTACCTCCTGTGCATTCAGCTGTGATGTCAGCTGTGACCTTCTCATGCGGAGGGTTCTCAGCAGATGCATTACTCATACACCATGGCTGAGCACAGTCTCATTTATACAGTGGGACATGCAGGACTGAAGGCCTGTGACCAGTGAGTGTTCCACAGGGATCAGAACTGGGTCCACTTTTGTTTGTCATTTATAAAAATGATTTGGATGAGATTATAGGCGGTATGGTTAGTAAGTTTGCAGATGACACTAGAATTGGTGGTATAGTGGACAGTGAAGAGGGTTATCTAAGATTACAAGCAATCTTGATCAATTGGGTCAATGAACTGAGGAGCGGCAGATATGGAATTATGGGGATAGGGTGGGATGCTCTTCAGAGGGTCAGTGCAGACTCAATGGGCTGAATGGTCCCTATTTGTCACTGCAGGAATTCTGTGATTCTTTGATTCCAGATTCTCCCAAGCCCATATACAACATGGATGTTAGAAAAGTCTCCCCACTATTGTGTACAAAACAGCTATAGATAGAACAATACAGTGCAGAACATGACCTTCTGCCCTCGATGTTGCACTGACCGGTGAACTATTCTCAGCTCATCCCCCTACACCATCCCAAAATCATCCACGTGCTGATCTAAGGATTGTTTAAATCTCCCTAATGTGGCTGAGTTGACTACATTAGCAGGTAGGGCATTCCACGTCCTTACCCCTCTCTACATAAAGAATCTGCCTCTGACATCTGTCTTAAATCTGTCACCCCTCAATTTGTAGTTATGCCCCCTTGTACACGCTGACGTCATCATCCTAGGAAAAAGACTTTCACTGTCTACCCTATCTAATCCTCTGACCATCTTGTATGTCTCTATCAAATCCCCTCTTAGCCTTCTTCTTGCCAATGAGAACAGGTTCAAGTCTCTCAGCCTTTCCACATAAGACATTCCCTCCAGACCCAGCAACATCCTGGTAAATCTCCTCTGCACCTTTTCCAATGCTTCCATATCCTTCCCGAAATATGGGGACCAGAACTGTACACAATGTTCAAAGTGTGGCCGCACTATGTAACTAGTTCTTTAATAAGCATAAAGCAGCTAAGCAAATAGTTCTAGCAAATAGTACTATTGTGTGGTGAGTCAGCTATAGTGAATAGACAAATCTAAAGGAGTAAAGTATCCTTTCCCTGTTTCACGTTTTCAGAATGGAATTACTTGAACCAATTCCTCATACGCTAGAGTATTTGCTTCAGATTCTTCAACTTTACCTTTGAGATTTAGAAATACTGTATACCATGATTACTATCTTACTACAGCCTTGTTATTGCCTAAAATGTTTTGATTTGAGTTGGTGATCCACTGCATTCAACAAATGCAATGTTATTGGTTTTCATATTACTTCTACTGCTTCTGATTTCTCTCCTCCTTAAATTATAACCTTGCAATCATTCACATATCATGTTTTAGAAATAACATTACACCTCTACCTTGTTTAATAAATTCACCTTTGTAAAATGTTCTATATCTGCTTTGCTGTACCATTTGAGGGTGGCACGGTGGCTGATTGGTTAGCATTGCTGCTTCACAGTACCAAGGACCTGGGTTCGATTCCAGCCTTGAGCAACTGTCTGTGTGGAATTTGAACATTCTCCCCGTGACTGCATGGGTTTCCTCCGGGTGCTCTGGTTTCCTCCCACAATGAATTGGCCAGGCAAAATTGCTCGTAGCATTTAGGAATGTGTAGATTAGGTGCATTAGTCAGGGGTAAATGTAGAGTAATAGGGTCGGGATCTGGGTGGGTTACTCTTCAGAGGGTCGGTGTGGCTTTGTTGGGCCAAATGGCCTGTTTCCACACTGTAGGGAATCTATTCTCTACAGGTTTCACAGCCATTTTACATGATTAAAACCTGCAAGTTTGCACAACCTTGTTTGCGAAGTGAAATCTCTAAATCTAATAGCATGTTCTTATGCTTCATGCGAAGTTATAAAGCATGCCAATTAGTTTTAAAAGCAAATATCTCCATGTTTAAAGTGTATTACTTATGTTTCTTTATTTAGTCATACAAAATTACTTCTTAGTTCTCATTCTTGATGGTCACGTGCTTTTGGTATTTGATGCTAACGCAACTGAAGAACTGTAGTATTGCAACATGTCACTCATCCATAAATTTTCAATATAGCTGGACTGAACTAGTTAAACCCAAGATATGATTGTTGAAATAACCTTCTGAGTTTAGTCATTTTTTTCCATTACTGTTCTCACAAGCGTCAAGCAGCTGTCAGTAGTGGCCTCCTCCTCCATACCCCCTGCCTCGTAAATCTACAGCTGTCAGTGAGGTTTGTAATTATACACAGCTCCTTTTCAGATGGAACACATATATTCAACCACACAGGGATTCAGGTGAAAACAGAGAGCCCAGTGTGAGCAAAAATTCTGAATTAACTAGTCTCAATAACATGAGGCTTTCAATCTGGCTTTGCATAATCCAATTAAAAAGATTGCTTATGGATGGAATTTAATTTTTAAGCTGACATGAACATGTCTGTAAATGTGTTCATGAATGATAATATGCTCATTACTATGAAAGATCCGATTCCAGTTGATTTTTGTTTCGTTTTAAGCTATTAGATCGTATGAGATATTTGAGCATATTTCACCAAATCTCACAATTCTGAACAACTGAAAAATGAACATTTTCAGCTAAACATGACTAGATGTTATGTTTCAGTTACATTTACATTTAAAACATTTCTTACTTGGATACGTAGTAAATTTTGGTGATTCATTTCTTCGATGTAATTTAGTGTGCAACTCTAAATTCAATTCTTTTGATTATTTCAGTATTATGATATCATAGTTATTAACATATTATCATCCTTCAACAAAAAATAGACTTACATGTATTTGTGTGGCATGGTCAGTCCAGATAGTAATAGGCTGCTCCGTTTTGTAATTATGTATCTATAAGTAACAGTTCATACATTGAATCACAAAACAAGGTTTGACAATATATGGCAATATTAATGGAAAATTAAAGGCTCCTTTAAGCATTTGGTTTAAAATAATGAAATAAAATTGAATAAACATTTATTCATTAGCCTTTAAGTGATTGATACATTGTTTTAAAAGATGTACATGTAGATTAAACCACAAGATAAACCATAAACACTCATGATGAAAAGGCCAGAAAATATTAAGAACTGCACCAGTGTCCATAATAATCTAGAGTTGGACCAAAATTGATAACTTACCTTTTTCTTTCAGAAACTGGTCAATAGTTCTGCTATCTTCATTATTTTGTGAGCAAATTTCAAAAGTTTGTCAATTCATTTAGTTTTCTTGAAATAGGGTGAGGCTGAGTTGTGACCTTTTGGAGGATTATAAAATCATGAGGACTATGGATAGGGTGAATAGTCAAGATCTTTTTCCCAAGGTAGGGCAGTCCAAAACTGTAGGACATTGATTTAAGGTGAGAGGATAAAGATTTAAAAGGGACCTGAGGGGCAACATTTTCGTGCAGAGATTGATGCCTGTATGGAATGAGCTGCCAGAGAATGTGATGGAGGCTGGTACAATTACAACATTTAGAAATCATCTGGATGGTACATGAATAGGAAGGGTTTAGATGGATATGGGCCAAATTCTGGCAAACAGGAATAGATCAGTTTAGGATATCTGGATGGCATGGACAAGTTGGACTGAATGGTCTATTTCCTTGCTATATGATTCTGTGACTCTATGACACTAACTTATGTGTAAAACCGAAATTGAACATATCAATGTTTGCAAGCCCAGAAGTGTATGTGAGATACTAACCAGGAGTTTTCTGCATTTTGTCCAGATATTGCTTTGCAAACTTTCTTGTATTTTTTGCCTTCCAGCTATTTACAGGCAACTAAATATTAGCAGAATAGCAGAAGCTTAGTTAAAAAAGACTGAATTGGAAGAATATTGGGAAATCAATTACCAAGGAGAAAGTGAGGACTGCAGATGCTGGAGATCAGAGCTGAAAATGTGTTGCTGGAAAAGCACAGCAGGTCAGGCAGCATCCAAAGAGCAGGAGAATCGAGCAGAAGAAAGACTCATGCCCGAAACGTAGATTCTCCTGCTCCTTGGATGCTGCCTGACCTGCTGCGCTCTTCCAGCAACACATTTTCAACTCAATTACCGACTTTGTTTCTGCACTTTTACCTTAACTTAATCCTACAGTATTTCATACAAAGACTAAATCTGCTTCAGCAAAGAAGAACAAGGTAATGTTTAATGTAAGCTGTATAAAATAGTTAAAAAATGCTACACATTAATCGATAACTAGTTTTCCAGCTTCATTGCATAATATTACAACTTATTTCATGATAAATGCCTCACGTACTCAGGAAATGTTATATAGACAACATCCTGTTCAACCAAGGGATCAGATTATAATACAAATATAATACAAATTGTTCACAGTGGAATCATGAAGTGTAAATTGTCTTCAAGAAGTGAAGTCAAACCTTTATAAATATTTTTGTCCCATATATTTTCTACTCTAAACATGTAATACAACTTTTGCTGCAGATTTTTTTTATTGTTTATAATCTGTTCAAGGTCTATTTAATTTTTTTCCTCCAGACCACTCCCTGAGAAATGTTATTTGACAACTGCATTTAATAACTCTCCCACTACATTACATACATGTATGTTAAAAACTGTTGTGCCAAATGGCTAGACAATTCTGTCTTTTCCATATTTCAATGACTGGGTTTTCTTCCGTTTATTTGTACTAGGTATTGAGGCATGAGGCTAAATAATCTGTGTTGTATACTTAAATGCTTACCATAGTAGGAGGACGTGGAACAGATTTAAAGCCTTCCACCTTGAAGTCACGTCCTGTTACAGTCAGTGATTCCATTGGTTGTAAAGCTAAGGCAGCTTCATGTGCGTCAAATACTTCTTTGCTGAAACGTGAAGGAAAAGGTGCGAGAAAGTGGTGACTAAATGTTCACTCAGCTTTGTGTATATCACTACCATTAGATGTAAACATATAAAGAATTGAAGGAAGGCAGCAAGAAGCCTCCGAAGTTCTCACATGCCACATATGGTTTACATATGATGACATCAGCCAGATGAAACAAAACAGCTGGATTAAGGTCTATCTTTAAAAGTCAAGTTCCATAATAAGCTGAGGAAATGTCATTCAATTAAGTCATCTAAAGTGTGGCGCACCAGGTATTTATGTCAGAGGAAGTAATACATCAAAAAGAATTTAACAAAAGCAGATGTGCATTATGGCCAATGTTTCCAAGTGAGCTTTTTGAAAACATTTGAGTCACCAAAGAATATGGTGTGAGAATAATAAAAGAAACAAACTAAACTTTTACTGTTATCTCAATCAAAACATGGGGGTTTTACAAGTTTCAATCTTCTGGCTAATTCCAGAAATTTCAACTGAATATCAAATCTGATGTTGAGTGTTTGGTTTGATTTAGGTATGAAGCCCAATTGTGAATAAGTTACCACAAAAAAATGTAAACAAAATTTTGAAAGGAACCCAATCAGGATAAGACAAGTTATTGGAATGCAAAAGGAGAGAATAGTTTTCTATTTTAATAGTTTATAATAATGACCAAGGAAATTATTTCTAGAAGTAGAACACTGGTGTTTTAGCACAAAAAAGGGAAGCAAGCTCAAACCAGAGTTATTTCATAGTTCATGTATGAAAGCAGAGTATGTCAGTCAGCTAGTCAATCAGTTCACATGATCAACACTTTGTTTCATGTACCTGTAATCAAATAAGTTCCTATTTGCCTATTCCATGTGCTATGTTAAAGAGCCAAGAGCAGGATTTTTTAAATTATTCATTCACGAGATGTGGACACTGCTCATTTATAAAAGATATTGTAACTTGTTTTCATTGATGTGATTTCAATTTCAATACGAAGGTTTTAAAATATGTCAGTGAGTTTTCAGTTGATTTAAAAATGTACTTGTCAGTGATTCAGTGTACTGTGTTTGAAAGGAGTCAGGAAGAAATGATATGGTGATAATATCACTGGACTAGCAATGCAGAACCCCTGGTCAATAATCAAGGGAGACAGGTTTGAATCCCACCATAGCAGATGGTAAAATTTGAATTAAATAAAAATCTGGAATAAAGAGCTGGCCTAATGGCAACAATGTAACCACCACTGATTGTCATAAGAAAACCCATCTAATGCCCTGTAGGGAAGGAAATGTGCTGTCCTAATATGGTCTGGCCCACATGTAACTGCAGAAACACAACATATGGTTGACATTAGGGATGGACAATAATTGCTAGCCTAGCCTAGAGACAACCATACCTCATTAACAAATTTAAAGAAAACTCTTCAAAAGGTAAAAAAAACAAGAAGTTTAGCAATTGAATAATTGTCAAAGCAACATAATTGTTGTGAGTTTGCATGTGTTGTTTTTGTGTGACAAACTAAAGTGATAAAATTGCATATTCTATCCTCTTCAGGATTGGATAGGCCAATACCATTGGAGAAAACAGGCTGATGCATTTCATTACGTCAGGAAACCTCACAGAATATTTTGTCACACCAATTAATCTATGGATATTGTACTTAAATGCCTAGTATTGCATTTGTGTATGTTGTCCTACAAAACCAGAATTAATTTCCTTGTTGCTAAGTACTGGGAACCTTCTTAGTCTATAAGATTCTGGGATCTGAAGTTGACCATGCCAAGAATGCATAAATGAGTTTGGAAAAGGGAGGTCCTCAGAGGGAGTTTTTTCAGAAGCATGAAGCATTATTTCTTTATGGTAACAATCCCCCAAACAGACATCAATTGAAAAGTCTCAAAGTTATATTTTTAATAACACATTTATTAATTCACTTTTTTTGGAATTAGGCAGAAGTGCAAAGTCTAAAACTGGCCATTTCAAAACCTAGTAGTCCTGTCAATTTTTTCAGTTTATGTGTGTGATGATAAAATGTGTGATTAACCTATTTGTACACCAAGAGAGGGCAATGAAGCCCCTGAAAAGAAATGCTTGACAATATTAACAATTCAGGACTGAATATAAAAAAAAACACAAATTTTGTGATGCAATGTAGATAGAAATAGAAGTTAGTATTGTTTAGTACTAGAAGAAAATAAATATTATCAATGGTTATTTGATGGTACAGCAGTTGAGAATTGCTGAAGGAGACACAGGTTTCAAGCTTTTTATCTTGCACTCACCAAGACAATTTGCAATAATACCAATGTCAAGCAACGAAAAAAATTTGCTGGCTGTTTATCAAATGGACTGGTTGATGGAGGCATTGACATAGAGAATGTAGTTCTGTTTTGAAATGTTAGATAAACCAAAATCATTCCACTCCCTCATTCAGAGATTACCTTATTTTGTGATACATATACTTTTCAATCAGTTGCTTCCTTATTCCTGTTGAAACAGAACACTGGAATATTAATGTCCAGCATGACCATATGTAACTTATAAGTTAATTTTAGCATTGTTTATGCAATAAATTTTGTAATTAACGATGTATTCTAGAAAATACATTGCAGTCTAATCTATTTCTTAAGCGTATAAACAGGATTGACAAAATTGCTTAAAATAAATTGTCCACTGTATTCAAGAATTTAAATATGAAGATCACAAATCATGAAAGTTAAAAGCAAATAAATCAAGAATAACAAACAAATTTAGTAGGAACTATTTTCATACTTAAGTTTAGGAAATAAGTTAGTCAGAGTGAGCAGTAAAACAGTTTCAAGAGACAATTAGATTAGCTTCTGGTGAAATGGAGACTTAGATCTCTCAGAAAGGATAGGTCTGTTAGGCATAATAGTCTTTTCATCATAATGAGAGAGATTCCCAGTCCTCAAGTAGACTGAAGATCATTCATAAAACAGCTGAAGACAGCTGACCCCAGAATACTCCCTGTGAAGGCAGGATCTTATGGTTCAGTGATAGTATGCCAATCTGTGGTCTAGGAAGTCTAGGTTCAAATCCCACCTCTTCACAGCTGCGCAATAACTATGAACGTCGATTTTGCTGCACCTTGGATGCTGCCTGAACTGCTGTGATTAGATTAGATTAGATTACTTACAGTGTGGAAACAGGCCCTTCGGCCCAACAAGTCCACACCGACCCGCCGCAGCGAACCCCACCCATACCCCTACATAACACTACGGGCAATTTATCATGGCCAATTCACCTGACCCGCACATCTTTGGACTGTGGGAGGAAACCGGAGCACCCGGAGGAAACCCACGCAGACACGGGGAGAACGTGCAAACTCCACACAGTCAGTCGCCTGAGGCGGGAATTGAACCCAGGTCCCTGGCGCTGTGAGGCAGCAGTGCTAACCACTGTGCCACCGTGCCGCCCACGGTGCTGGTGATCTTCCAGCACCACTAATCCAGACACTATATAGATATGCTAGCTAGAAAACCAGGTCAGAGGCTAGGACCTCCTGCATCAGACTGATTCCTGAGATGGCAGAATTTATGTATGAAAAGAGATTGGATTGGTTAGGACTATATTCACTGGAGTTTCAATGAATAAGATACATCTCGTAGAAACCTATAATATTCTAATAGAACCAGACAGGTTAAATGAAGGAAGAATGTTCCCATTGAGTGGAGAGTCCATAACCAAGGATACTGGATTATGATGACGCAATAGCTTTGAGAGGTATATTTTGATCTTAACATTTTTTTTTGAAGAGAGGTTTTGAAGAGAGGTGCCGACTAGTTTACTCTGACCTGTTAGTTTGGGAGACCTTAGTTATCTTTCAAAAAGTTGGAACAATAGAAGCAGCCTGAATGGGTGGGGTCAAACTCCCACAGAAACCAGGATATTTTGTTGAAGATAGTAAGGACTGCAGATACTGGAAGTCAGAGTCGATAGGTATGGAGTTGGGAAAGCACAGCAGATCAGATGGTATCTGAGGTACAGGAAAGTCAACATTTCAGGACGAAACCCTTAGTCAAGACTGGGGAGGGTGAGGGGATCCCAGAATTAAAGAGCGGGAGGGGGAAGGGGAAATGGGATGGTTATTGGTGACTGTAGGTAAAGGGTTATTATGATTGGTCAGTGGGAAGGGTGGAGTGGATAGGTGAGTAGGAAGCAGGTGAGGTCAGGTCAGGGAAGCTAGGAAGAGGGGGAGGGCTGGACATTGGATAATGCTGGAGGGATCTTAGAGCTGGTGAACTCAATATTGAGGCCATTGGGCTGTAGATTCCCCTAGAGAAACATGAGGTGTTGTTCCGCCAGGTTACATCTGGCTTTGACAGGAGGAAGCCAAAGATGGACATGTTGCTGGGGGAGTGGAAGAGGAGAACTAAGATGGATAGCTACAAGAAGGTTGAGGTGGCTGATGCCTGCAGAGTGCAAATTCTCTGCAAACTGGTCCCCAAATGTGTGTTCGGTCTCCCTGATATAGAGAAGAACCCATTGGGAGCAACGTCTCCAATAGATGAGGTTGGATGAAGTGTAGGTGAATCTTTGCCAGATTTGGAAGTGTTGCTTGGGGTCTTGGATGGAGGTAGGAGGGAGGTGAAGGGGCAGTGTTGCACCTCTTGCAGTTGGAGGGAAAGGTAGCAAGTGTGATGGAGAAGTTGGCGGAGTATGTAGTGTTGAGAACACAATGGTGTTGATGTGGAATGAACGGTCCCTGTGGAAAGAAGGAGATAACTTCTTGGTGGTGGGGTCTGAGTGTAGATGGCAGAAATGTCAGAGGATGATGCGTTGGATTCGGAGGTTGTGGCCAGACGAAAGGCTTATGCCCAAAATGTTGATTCTCCTGCTCCTTGGATGCTGCCTGACCTTCTGTGCTTTTCCAGTACCATACTCTTGACCCTGGTCTCCAGCATCTGCAGCCCTGACTTTCTCCTAGTAAACATGCAGAACAAAATCTCATGTTTTGCCTAAGGGATTTACAGTCCAATAGCCTCAATATTGAATACATCAGCTTTAAAATTTCTCCTGCGTCACCCCATATTCAACTCCCCCCCAGCATCCCTAACCTTCCTACTGACCAATCACAATAACCAGACAGACAAAAGTGAGGACTGCAGATGCTGGAAACCAGAGTTTAGATTTAAGTGGTGCTGGAAAAGCACGGCAGGTCAGGCAGCATCCAAGGAGCAGGAAAATCGATATATTGGGCAAAAGCCCTTCATCAGGAATGGAGGCAGTGAGAGATAAATAGGGGGGATGGGGCTGGGGTGAAGGTAGCAAATAGTACAATGGGTGAATAGAGGTGGGGTTGGAGGTGATGGGTCAAAGGGGAGGGTGGAGCGGATAAGTGGGAAGGGAGATTGGCAGATAGGACAGGTCATGGGGACAGCGCTGAGCTGGAAGGTTGGAACTGGGGGAGGGGAAATTAGGAAACTGGTGAAGTCCACATTGATGCCCTGGGGTTGAAGTGTTCCGAGGCGGAAGATGAGGCATTCTTTCTCCAGGCGTTGCGTGGTGAGGGAGCGGCGGTGAAGGAGATGCCGGACCTGCATGTCACCAGCAGAGTGGGAAGGGGAGTTAAAATGTTGGGCCACGGGGCAGTGGGGTTGATTGGTGCGGGTATCCCGGAGATGTTTCCTGAAGCACTCAGTGAGGAGACGTCCAGTCTCCCCAATGTAGAGAAGATCGCATCGGGAGCAACAGATACAGTAAATGAAATTGGTGGATGTGCAGGTGAAACTTTAATGGATGTGGAAGGCTCCTTTGGGGCCTTGGATGGAGGTGAGGGAGGAAGTGTGGGCACAGGTTTTGTAATTCCTGCGGTGGAAGGGGAGGGTGCCAGGATAGGAGAGTGGGTTGTTGGGGGGCGTGGACCTGACCAAGTAGTCACGGAGGAAACGGTCTTTGTAGAAAGCAGAAAGGGATGGGGAGGATGACCGACTTGACACTGACATTTTTTACAAACCCACCAACTCCCACAGCTACCTGAATTACACCTCTTTCCACCCTACCTCCTGCAAAAATGCCATCCCGTATTCCCAATTCTCCTGCCTCCGCCGTATCTGCTCCCAGGAGGATCAGTTCCATCACAGATCATATCAGATGGCCTCCTTCTTTAGAGATCACATGGTTGAAGATGCTCTCCAATGCATCTCATCTACATCCCGCACCTCCGCCCGCAAACCCCACCCCTCCAACCGTAACGAGGACAGAATCACCCCGGTCATCACTTTCCACCCTACCAACCTTCAGATAAACCAAATCATCCAACGACATTTCCGCCAACTCCAAACGGACCCCACCATCAGGGATATATTTCCCTCCCACCCCTTTTCGCTTTCCACAAAGACCGTTCCCTCCATGGCTGCCTGGTCAGGTTCATGCCCCCCTACAAACCACCCACCCGTCCTGCCACCGCAGGAATTGCAAAATCTGTGCCCACACCTCCTCCCTCACCTCCATCCAAGGTCCCAAGGGAGCAAGGCTTAGAAGCTGCAGTACATCTTTCCCTGCTACACTCTCTCTCAGAGTCTTCTCTGATATTTTTCTTCCTGCTGCTGGAGTTGCATGTGAGACAATCTGTTTTCTGGATTTGCCTTTGATAAGGGTGTGTATTTGGGATGTTGCAATATTGGAACATTTACAGTCAGATCTGCTATAATTCGGTCATTCCGTTCTCATGCAATTCCATGTTATAAAGAAAATCACATAGCAGCACCATTTAAACTAATGACGCCAGAACCGCGTTATAATCAATCCACGCTTTAAAACTTTATGCTTTAGAAAGCGTCCCCAGTTTATCAATAGTGTTATGCAAATTCGTGTTAACAAAACGTGTGATATAGCAGAACGACCTGTGCCGTTTAGTAGTAAAATAATCTATCATTCTGTTAAGTTTTCCATTTGAGTTGTTATTCCTTTTTTTTTCTTTTGTTGAATTTTAATAATAGTGTATGAATAAAGTGTGTTTTGCTTCAAATCTGGTAGTTTGATCAAATGAATTGCATCTGGAATGCGAGCCTATGCTTACCTTATAAAATAAGAAAAAATTAAGGTCTAGACTATCTTTTGAATATTTTGAGGGGGTTTGGTCTGGTCCATAACAGGGTAGACCAATTATGACTGAGATGCGGAGTATTTTCTTCACTCAGAGAATGGTAGGCCTGTGGAAGTCTCTGCCATTAATCAAATCAGTTGAGGCCAAACCATTGAACGATTTCAAGGAGAGAGAAGGGCTAAAGAGGATGGGTGGGAGGAAAAAGCAGGAACAGGGTACTAGGTTGAATGATCATAATGGATAATGGAGCAGGGTCAATGGACTGAATGGCCTGCTGTTGCTCCTACTTTCTGTATTCCTATGTTACCTGTTTCTCGTGGAGGTTTCATGGGAGGAGGGTACGACTCTTTATAAATGGTTAAGTTGGATAGTTTTGATAAATAATCCATGGTGAGTAGACCTTTATGTCCATCCTTAAACGCTATCGCATTTGACACGGTCTTCTCATCATCATGATCAAAGGGAGCTGCCATTCTCTAAAATAAGAATTGAAGAAAATGTCAAAAGATATTAAATTCTACCACAGAAGTGCTAGCCACAATATTTGTATAATTTACTAATTATCAGCATTTGTCATTGTTGGGATCTCAGCTGATGGTAATACTTGACAAGTCAGATTCCCAAAGTGAAACCTGGCTTGTTAGTCCATTAGAGTTACTTTTGCATTTTGTAGTAAGCAGTCACTGAACATATTCAGACAAGGCTGTCAATATGACTTTAATAAAAGAACACAAGTTTATCGTACAAAAAAGATATTTAGTGTCTAATAGATACTATTAGACACTAAAAAGTTCAACTTATTTTTCCCCCAGGAATATCTTTTACAGACACTCAACACCAGTGAAGTATCACTCCATTCTTCAGTTAAAAAAAGTTACTCAACTTATGAGGTTCTGAGTATTTTCTTTCAGTGATTCTCTGTATGTTCACTAGATGTGATTCCCTCTTAAACAATTCATTTACTTTTCTCTGACTTTGGCTGATTTGAGACTGTGAAAACAACTTCAGATCTCTTTCCAGCTCTAGTCGGCCTAGAGACCTTCTGGTTCTGGGGATATTTTCTTCTGAACGGAATTGTTTGTGTTGAGTCTTGAGCCTGTAAAATTCTCTGTCACAGAAAGAGGTCACAGACGATGATCACAGAACAGGCCAAAACATTGAATGTTTTCAAAAAGGTATTAGATATATTTTAGTTGTTTGAAGATGACTTTTTATTTGAAATTAGAAAACACACTTGAATGGTGAGATTAGGACACTGATTCTGAACAATCATATGCATCAAATTAAATAACGCAGCAAGCTGCTCGGTGAACTACATAATGAAGGCATGGGGCTAAAAGGATTAAAGGGTATGGGGAGAAAGCAGAAACAGGGTACTAAAGTGCATGATCAGCCATGATCATATTGAATGGGGAAGCAGGATCATAGGGCTGAATGGCCTGCTCTTGCTCGTGTTTTCTACATTTCTATGCTTGTGGCCTGTGGCCAGTTGTCTTTCTGTAATTTACCAGGCAGCTTGCTGAGTTATTAAATTTGACCCCATGATTTCTTGGCAACACTATCTTGATCTCACCATTCATGTCTACTTTCTGGTTTCAAATAAAAAGTAAACTTTAAAGAACTGAAATGAAAAACTCAGCTGACCTTTCCTTCTTCTACTTTTGAATTCACATTCCAAACTAATGACATTATAAGCTTCCATCACACTATTCCATCAAGCCAAATTTGAAATAACAAAAACCTATAATGCAAAGCACTGAAATTTACACACAGTTAAGTTTCAGTGTACAGTTACACACTTGAAATTCAATGCAGTGAAATGAGGCTTGAAAAAATTCCCTCTTCATCTCAAATGTCAAGAGGACATTTCTCATAATCTCACAAAATACTATTAGACTAGTTGAATGGTTGGATGGATGTTCTCACCTGCAATCCATATATACACACTTTACAGCAAGAGTCCTTAGTTCTGGTGTAGATGTCTCATTGACATTTTTTATTCCTTTCCTAGCACATGACACAATTTCAGTATTCTGAATATGTCAACATTAAGCTGGCTCAGCACAGACTGTACTCAGTAACTCATCACAGACCACAAAGCTCTTCTTAACCTTCCTTTACTATTTGAGTAGTTCTGAATATATCAGTAAAAAGACAATTGTTAAAAGTTTGGCCATTCCTGAGAGGAGACTGTCGATTTGTGGATGATGATCAATAAATTGTCAATGTTTTTATAAATGCTGCATTACAAAGCACTTTGGTGGAGCTTCAAGCTGAATGACTGAATGACCCTCAGTTGTTATGAGTGTGCTGACAGGAGAAAGACTGAATTCTGGATGGATACTTATAGTTGCACAATATTGCAATGAAAACCTGAGGAGGTAAACAAACATGTTACTGTGTATGATATGTGCTGAGCAGCCAGACTTCTCAACCTCATAGTCTCAAACTCATCCAATGTGAACTAGCAGACATGCTAACAACAGGTAATCTGTTGACAGGTTAAGTCTTCCTTAAATCAGACCCAGATGGAAGGGGCCAGAGCCAGAAAAGAAAGACCCATGATCAGGGCTGGTGGATTAGTTTATGGTTGCAATGGGATGTTAGGAGAAATTTAGGATGGATGAATGGGTCCTTCAATGTGGAGTTGGGATTAGCCTTTCAGCTTTACTTGGTTCCCTAATCACATAAATCATTTATCTTCTTGCTGATTAATCAGAAGGACTATCTCCTTAAGTATATCTCACAATGTTGCAACAGTTAAGGGTAAGCCTATGTTGTAGTAGAGACAATAAATATATGTTAAGTTGTTATTTTATATAAAAATAAACATTTGCTTCAGGTAAATGGAAAGGACATCTCATTTGTCCTTAGGAACATTTCCAGTTCTGAGTTTACGCATGCATGCTGGGATCTTAGCAAATGTAGTTTCATTTCTAGGCCATTTAAATCAGTACCATTCACATGTATTTTTAATAATTGGAAATAAAAAAGTAAAGAATGCAACATGGACATCAGTATCTTAAATTAACATAAAATTGCTGGATCCTTGGACCCTGTAGTTTTATTTTTATGGTACTGAGGTGAATTATTATTACACCAAAATGTGATAATCAATAACGTCCAAAATTCCTCAGCAAGTTAAAATAAATTATCCTTAATCATTCAGTATAGGGGAAAAAAATCTGCACAGTTCCAAGAAAATAAAATGATGTCATCTACCACTGAGATTAAGTGAATGAAGCTGTAAATGAGGATAATTATCACAAATTATGCTAAATTTGAAGCTGTTATAATCATTATTGAAAGACTACTATTCTTTTTTGCAATTTCACTTGATTGCTACAAACTCTCTTCTGGTGATTCACATTGCCAATAAAATAATAGGTGTTGATTCAAGGATGCTTAATCCTGATCCAGGTTATATCTAAAATGACACTACAACTGTGTGTAATTGCAATTATCTAAATGACTAAGATATTTTCAGCACAAAAGGAGATGTTTCTTCACAGTAACCTGCCAATTTCTTTGCAATTAAATGCTCACTAAAAGTCACAGCTGAGCTTTGAGGTACAGGAGCATGTGTTGTTGTATCAGAATGTTCAAACTTGAATAAATCCCCTTTGAAAACATGAAATTGACTGATGATAATTTGATGCTCTGACAGTCTCATTGCCTCATGTCTAACAGTTACTTTTTTTCTACAAAATTAAAATACTGTGGATGCTAGAAATCTGAAATAAAAGCAAAAAATGCTGGAAATACAGTAATCATGAGACCTGGCAGCATTTATTCTGATGAAAAATGATCATTGTGAAAGATTAACTCTATCTCTCTTCACAGCTGCTGAGTATTTCTTATATTTTTGTTTTAATTTCAGGTGTCTTTTTCTATTTATAAACTTCTATTTATAAAATTCCCACCTTAGCTTATAAGAATGAAACATATTCACTCAAGGAACGAAGAAATATTGATGAGCCCTGTTATCCAGGGGCCTTCTGCACACAATTGGAAATTATTGAATGTAGGATTAAGTAGCACAATCATCTGAATTATCAGTGATTACAAGGCTCCCTGACAGTGCCACAATGTGATAAGATTATCATCAGCATCAGGCAAACCCAGGCAAGACACAGCACAGGCAAACAGCAATGTAACGTTGCTGCTTTTTTGCAAGGTCACTAAAACTTAATTCCAACTCTTGAAAATCCCTTCTTGTGCCATCATGAATAGGATTCAGAAATGGACCAGTGCAATACGTTCTTTGTTTTTTAATGGATCTGGGCATCATTGGCAGGGCCAAATTTTGTTCCTCATACCCTTAAACTGAGTGGCTTGTTTGGCCATTTGTGTTTTGTTGTGTGTTTGGGCATCTAACTCTGTTTACTCTCCCAAAATAATGCTGGTCAGGTCCATGGAACACTTTGAAAGTACTTTTATTTGTTAACCTGCAAATCCATTCTTTCAGCACTAGATTAGAATTCCTGAACCTTTTCAATTCTTATGATCATGAGACTCAAATATTATTACTACATCAGCATCATGCATGCTTCTGATGTTAATTCCATCACCCTACTATTTCAAAAGGCAGCTAAGTAGGAGACAGAGGCTGGTAGCAAAGGGTGTTTGTTTAGACTGGGGGCCTGTGACCAGTGGTGTGCTCTAAGTGCCGGGTCCACTGCTAATTGTCATTTTTATCAACAATTTGGATGAAAATATAGGAGGTATGTTAGTAACTTTGCAGATGACATCAAAATAAGTGGTATTGTGAATGATCAAGAACATTATCTGAGAGTACAAAGGGATCTTGTTCAACTGGGCCAGTGGGCCAGATGGATCTTAATGCTGATAAAAGCATAGTAAGCCAACCAGGGCAGGTCTTACACATGGCATGGTAGCACAGTGGCTCAGTGGTTAGTACTGCTGCCTCATAGCACCAGAGTCCCAGGTTCGATTCCAGCCTCGGGGGACTGTCTGTGTGGAGTTTGCACGTACTCTCCGTGTCCGCGTGAGTTTCCTCCGGGTGCTCCGGTTTCCTCCCACAATCCAAAGATGTGCAGGTCAGGTGATTTGGCCATGCTAAATTGCCCATGGTGCTGTTGGAATTAGTCAGAGGGAATGAGTCTGGGTGGGTTACTCTTCGGAGGGTTGGGGTGGACTGGTTGGACTGATGGGCCTGTTTCCACACTGTAGGGAATCTAATCTAATCTTAATGGTACTGCCCTGGGAATGTTGTTGAACAGAGAGACCTACAGGTGTGGGTATGTAATTCCTTGAAAGTAGACAGGTAGACAAGGTGGTGAAGGTGTTTGACATGCTTGTGTTCATTGATCAAAACATTGAGTACAGGAGTTGGGTCATGTTACAGCTGTACAAGACATCAGTAAGGCCACATTTGGAGTACTGCGTACAATTCTGGTCATCCTGATGTAGAAAGGATGTTATTAAACTGGAAAGGGTGAAAGGAAAATTTACAAAGATGTTACCAAAATGGGGAGATTTGAGATATAAGGAGAGCCTAGATTGGCTGAAACCTTTTTTCCCTGGAGCGTAGGAGACTGAGGGGTGACTTTAAAGAGATTTGTAAAATCACGAAGGGCATAGAAAAGGTGAATAGCCTTTTTAATCATATGAGGGGCATAAGTAATCTCCACTCACAGATGGAAGGATTAATTCCCCAGATAGGGAACTCCAAAAATGTAGGGCATAGGTTTAAGGTGGGAGGGAAAAGATTTAAAAGGAACCAAACAGGCATTTTTGTTCACACAGTGGGTGGTGCATATATGGGACACGCTGCCAGTGGATTTATTATACATGGATACAATTACAGGCAAATGGGACTAGTTCAGTTTAGGCATGGACAGGGGCCTGTTCCCATCCTGCATAACTCATGAAGTTGTGACTAAGTATCAATCACACTGTGATGGGTCACAGGTCATGGGTCACAGGATGACCAGATCCCAGATAAGGACAATAGATTTCCTTCTCTAAATGGAAGCATCAATGAAAATGATGGATTTTCTTTTGTAATCATCGATAGTTTCATGGTTACCGTTACTGACACTAGAGACATCAACTCTCAATTAAAAATGTTTATTAATTAATCGAATTTAAATCCCACCAATTGCCATAGAGGGATTTGAATCAACATCTCCAGAATATTAGCCTAGTTTACTGACACTACCACTACGCTACTATCTATCTTAAAGTATT
Source organism: Hemiscyllium ocellatum (assembly GCF_020745735.1). Classification (NCBI taxonomy): domain Eukaryota; kingdom Metazoa; phylum Chordata; class Chondrichthyes; order Orectolobiformes; family Hemiscylliidae; genus Hemiscyllium; species Hemiscyllium ocellatum. The sequence continues at coordinate 63,451,101 of NC_083401.1, read as the reverse complement.
TAGTACTATACTTAATTGATGTGTTTCACTGTTGAATGCGGGTTATTTGTGACAGAAACAATGCCTTGATTCCAGCTAATGGGCAGAAATGAAAGTTACTTAAATTATTTGATATTACTCAAACAACTGTTTATAAGTTTAAGAAAGGAAAATGCTACCAATTACCAGATAAGTAAATAAAGGATTAAATGAAGACAATAATAATTCTTCACTATAATTCTCGATAGTGGTTTTAAATGTCCCATGCTACAGGACATCTTGGAAGCAGAGGGCAAAACAGCCAGAATTTGTGGTATATATTGCTACTGATGATACATTGAGAAGGTCCATTTTAGATTGGATATTATGCAATGTGAGAGGAATAACTGGTAAGGTAGCTGTGAGAGACCGCTCAGATGAATGACTATAAGATAATAGAATTCTCCATCAAGATGGAGAGTGAGATTGTTGATTCTGAGACTATAGTCACTAGTCCCCTTTAATTATAGAAACTGCAATGGTAGGAGTGTGAGGTGCTATGGTGAATTGACAAATGCTATTGGCATGAATGACAGCAGACAGGGAGTGGCAAATATTCAAACAATGAATGGGTAAACAAAAATTGTTTATTACTGTCTGGCCCAAGAGTGCCAAGAGAACAATGGCCAAACCTATTGGCAAGAAAAGTCAATAGACCAGAGGATTGGGAATAGTTTAGAAGTCTGTAAAGGAGGACGCAGGGATTGATTAAGGAGGGAAAAATACAGGTGTTACCTTACCAGTTTTCCAATCCTCTGGTAAGTTTTCCAAAATCTATAATCACCTTATTTTGTTAGCTTGCTGTCTTTAAGGTTCTATGGATAGGAACGCCAAGCGCCCATTGAATATCTGTACTTCTGTGGATCTTACCATTCAACATGTGCCCCCTTGCATTGTTAATCCTCCCAAAATCTCACACTTTACAGGATTGAATTATATTTGCAATTGTTCAACCCACCTGACCAGTCCATCATTCAATAGTCTAAGGCTTTCAGCCTCACTATTTATTACACCACCAATTTTCATTTCATCGGCAAACTTACTGATCATATCTGCTGCATTCATGTCCAGATACATAAAAATAGCAGGGATCCAGTCTATGGTACACCAACTCACACAGTCTTTCAACCACAAAAGCAACCTTAAACCCTTTTCCTCTGCTTCCTGCAACTTAACCAATCTTAGATCCAATTTGCCAACTGTCCTAATTATCATAGCTCTTGGTTTCTTGCTATGCGAGATCTTGTCAACAGCCTCAATGAAGTCCATGTAGGCAACATCAACTGTATTAGCCTAATGTACATATCTAGTGACGGCCTTGAAAAATGTAGTCATTCCTCCATATCGGTGATGGTTCCTGTTCTGAGAACTCCTGTGAATGATGAAATTTCTGGTCGTGGAACTCATTGAAAAAGGTTAAAAATGCAATTTTTGCCCACAGATGTTGCTTTTTGACAGGATTTACTGTCATCAAACTTGTGAGACATGATCTCCTCCTCACAAAGCCGTGCTATTACTCTCCTTGATTAACCCTTCCATCTGTGAGTGGAGATTACTTCTGTCCCTCATTTTTTTATCCCTACCACAAATATCAGACTCACTGGCTTGTTGTTTCCTGGTTTGACCTTAACACCCTTATTAAATAATGATACTGGATTAACTGTATTCTAGTCCTCTGGCACCCCTCCTAAAGCTAGAACGGATTGGAAAATTAATGTCAGATCATAACTGGGTACAGTTCTGCCTTCTCTGATTCCCTTGCTCCACAAAGCAGCTGCCAGGTTTGCTGAGGTGCTTCATCAATTTCTGTTTTTGTTCATTTTAAATCCATCTCATCTGGGCCTGGAGGTTTATTCACTTTCAAACTGTTAAAAACTACCGCTAATTTGTTTAAATATATCATATTTCCAACACTTTCTCTGATTTCTAGACCTGTCCAACAGAAACACCCAACCGAGTGTTCGGTTGATTGGTTAACCCCGGAAAGCCGGTGGAGATAATGTTTTTACAGAGAGGGCATGAGCTGTATTTGCACCGTCCAATTGCGTTAGAAACCAGGGTGTGCACATCTGCTGCGTTGCACAGCCGCACTCCCAAAACCATTCTGCGTCCCCATTCATTTTCCCTTTAACCCGGCTCGTTGCACTGCAGTAGTTTGTTTGTGGACTGCTGTCATTTTGAGGAGTTGCAGCTGAACAATTTCGTTCAGGCTCAGTACCTGCTCCAGCCAGTTCCCGATCAGACACTTGTTTTTCGTGCGGTCCCGAGTGTGCTCGGGTTCCTTCTCATCGTCCTCTGGCTCCGCCGCCTCGCCTTCCAGCTGACATTGGAGGCGGGGGCTCTCCTGCGCTGCACTCAGCCTCGGACATTGGTCTTGGTCCCTCCGCGGCGGCCTGGCTTGCTGTCCGGACCCTGTCCCTGCCTCTCCACCAGGCGGTAACCTGGCTGCAGCAGAGGGATCGCACACCACCTGCTCCATGTACAGAGAGAGCCGCCTGCCGCCGCGAGCCCCTTCTCCAAAGGGCAACAACAGACCCGTTGCCTGGAAACCGGAGCACGCGGAGACCGGTGACAGAGTTCGCCATAGCAACTGTAAACACAACAGGGGACCCGGATTCCCGCGCAGCACCAGCACAGAGCGGGGAAACTCAACTCGCAATTTCTCCTCTGAGCAGGGTTACTGTGAGTGTGGCTGCCCATACATAGAGGCATACAGCATGGAAACAGACCCTCCGGTCTAACCAGTCCGTGCCGAACATAACCCCAAACTCAACTAGTCCCAACTGCCTGTTCTTGGCCCATATCCCTCCAACCCTTTCCTATTCATGTTTTGATCTAAGCGTCTTTTAAACGTTGTAATTGTACCCACATCTGCCAATTCCTCAGGAAGTTCATTCCACGCGCCAATCACCGTCTGTGTAAATTAAGTTGCCCCTCGTCTTTTAAAATCTCTCTGCTCTCACCGTAAAACTGTGCCCCATAGTCTTGAAACCCCCATCCGAGGCAACTACCATTAACTGCTTCTATACTTCTCACAATGTTACAAAACTTCTATAAGGTTACTTCTTAACCTACTATGGTCCAGTGAAAAAAAATCCCAGCCTATCCAGCCTTTTTTTAATAACTCAAATCCTCCATAGCCAGCAACATCTTGATAAATCTCTTTTATAGAAAATAGACAATAGATAATAGGTACAGGAGTAGGCCATTCTGCCCTTCGAGCCTGCACCACCATTCATTATGATCATGGCTGATCATCCTCATTCAGTATCCTGCTCTTGCCTTATCTCCATAACCCTTGATTCCACTATCCTTGAGAGCTCTATCCAACTCTTTCTTAAACGAATTCAGAGACTGGGCCTCCACTGCCCTCTGGGGCAGAGCATTCCACACTCCCACCACTCTCTGGGTGAAGAAGTTTCTCCTCATCTCTGTCCTAAATGGCCTAATCCTTATTTTTAAGCTGTGTCCTCTGGTTTGGGACTCACCCATCAGCGGAAACATGTTTCCTGCCTCCAGAGTGTCCAATTCTTTAATAATATTATACGTCTCAATCAGATCCCCTCTCAGTCTTCTAAACTCAAGGGTATACAAGCCCAGTCGCTCCAATCTTTCAACATAAGATCATCCCGCCATTCCAGGAATTGACCTCGTGAACCTATGCCGCACTCCCTCAATAGCCAGAATGTCTTTCCTCAAATTTGGAGACCAAAACGCACACAATATTCCAGGTACGGTCTCACCAGGGCCCTGTACAGCTGCAGAAGAATCTCTTTGCTTTTAAACTCAATCCCTCTGGTGATGAAGGCCAGCATGCTATTAGCTTTCTTCACTACATGCTGTACCTGCATGCTTGCCTTCATTGACTGGTGTACAAGAACACCCAGATCTCTTTGTACTGCCCCTTTACCTAACATGACTCCATTTAGGTAGTAATCTGCCTTCCTGTTCTTGCCACCAAAGTGGATAGCCATACATTTATCCACATTAAACTGCATCTGCCATGCATCTGTCCACTCACCTAACCTGTCCAGGTCACCCTGTAATCTCTTAACATCCTCCACACATTTCACCCTGCCACCCATCTTTGTATCATCAGCAAATTTGCTAATGTTACTATTAAAACCAACTTCTATATCATTAATATATGTTGTAAAAAGCTGTGGTCCCAGTACTGATCCCTGCGGTACCCCACTGGTCACCGCCTGCCATTCCGAAAGGGAGCTGTTTATCACTACTCTTTGTTTCCTATCAGCCAACCAATTTTCAATCCAAGTCAGTACTTTGCCCCCAATACCATGTGCCCTAATTTTGCTCACTAACCTCCTGTGTGAGACTTTATCAAAGGCTTTCTGAAAGTCCAGGTACACTACACCCACTGGATCTCCCTTGTCCATCTTCAGAGTTGCATCCTCAAAAAATTCCAGAAGATTAGTCAAGCATGATTTCCCCTTCATAAATCCATGCTGACTCTGACCTATCCTGTTACTGCTACCCAGGTGTGTCGTAATTTCATCCTTTATAATTGACTCCAGCATCTTTCTCTCCACTGAGGTCAGACTAACTGGTCTATAATTTCCTGCATTCTCTCTTGCTCCTTTTTTAAAAGGTGGCACAACATTACCCTCCCTTCAATCCAAGACTTATGTGTTCTGAGATTGGCTTCTACATCGGATATACAGAATCATTCCTTTGGATCCAATATATTTGTACCCTTCAATAAAAGCAAAATACTGGAGATAGTGGAAATCTGTAACAAACATAGAGAATGCTAGAGCAACTCAGCAGGTCTGTGTGGAAAGAGAAACAGGTAATGTTTCAAGACCAAAATGACTCTTCCAGAACTATCCATTCCATCCCATTTCTGTACTCCGTACCAGTTTCCCCCTCACTTCATGCATTCCTACTTATCACAGAATCATCAAATCATTATCATGCATTGGAGGCATTTCAGAGGAGGTTGACAATTAATTCCAGAGATCAGGGGTTTGTCTTATGAAAAGAGATTTAGCAATTTAGGCCTGTACTCTCTGGAGTTTAGAAGAATGAGAGGAGAGTTAATTTAAGTACATAATAGTAGGATGTCCCTGATGGTGGGGTGTCCAAAACCAGGGGACATAGTTTATGAATACAGGTTAACCTTTTAGGACTGAAGTGAGAAAAAATGTCTTCACCCAGAGAGTGGTGAGCTTGTGGATTCACTCCACAGAAAGTAGTTGAGACCAAAACATTGTGTTTTCAAAAAGGAGATAGATATAGCTCTTGCAGCTAACAGGATCAATGTGTATGGGGCTCGAATGGAATTAGGGTATTAGATCTCAAAGATCAGCCATGATCATATTAAATGATGGAGTAGGCTTGAGGGGTCAAATGGCCTGCACCTGTTTTTATCTTCTATGTTTTATATCAATCTGAAAAGGATTGACAAAACAGATATAGAGAGGACATTTCCTCATTGGGGCAATCTAGAAAAAACAATAGTTTAAGATAAAAGGTAGCAGATTTAAAATGGAGATGACGAGAAATTACTTCTCTCAAAGAGTCATGAACCTGTATCTGAAAATTCAGTGTCTGAGAGTTCGCTAATTGTGCTGAACATTGTGCAGTCATCGGTGAACGTCCCCACTTCTGACTTTATGATGGAGGTAAGGTCATTGATGAAGCAGCTGGAGATGGTTGGGCCTAATACACTATTCTGAAGAACTTCTACAGATATGTCTTGGAGCTGAGATAACTGATCTCCAATAACCATAATCACCTTCCCTTGTCCAGGTATGACTCCAACCAGTGGAGAGTTTGCTTATTGATACTGATATTATTTGGACTTCTTGATAGCACATTTGATCCAGTGTGAATTTGATGACAAGGACAGTCACTCTCACCTCACCTCTAGAATTCTACTCTTTTGTCCATGTTTGAACTAAGGTTGCATGAAGTCAGGAACTGAGTGGCCCTGGCAGAATCTAAGCGAACGTCATTAAGCAAGTTAACCTTCGATCTCTCAAACTTCTTTTCTCCAAAGAATGTGGCATTTTCTATTTTGTTTCCACATTCTCACTGCTTTCTTGTTGAGAATATTTTCCCAACATTCTCAAACAGATGACTATGATTTTTTTATAAACTCAGCTTAATAAACCACCCTTGATGTTGCTTGTCTAATAGATCGATGTGATGAATTTAACATCTGGGTGAAGAAGGTTAGTATGTATTCTGTTTGTACAGCATTTGTTTCTTATTTTAAGACCATACCACTGGCTAACAGCAGAAAGCTACATATATAGGTGTCTCCTGGTAATTGCACAGTCTCTCATTGGGAAGTCTTCAGCTATGCCTTCATGTCATGACATCCGGAAACTTTGTCCCTTGAAGCTTCAGAGCTTAATAGGAACTTGGAAGAGGTTTGATAGGGTTTTCAGGCAGACTGGCTTGTGTCATGAATCAAAACCTCCAGTGCTGAGCAAACAGCTCCATTACCTTGGGATATTTTCAAGTGAGTAACCCTGACAAAAATTCTGCAGCACAGCACAGAGACCAACTGACATCTAATACATCATATTTCTGGCCACTACTGCAAACAAGTTGGTGCCAAGCTAGAGCTTTGCTATTGGAAAACCAGGATGAGTTAAACTGTTTGAACAGCCCAGAGTTTCTATAAATTTTGTCCAGATTTGTGCCCTTGGAGAGGACATTTCAGTTTTGCTGCAGAGCATTAGCATAACTCAGTTATAAGCAATAAGCCCAACTCAAATGCTGTTGAAAAAGGATGGTACCAGCAGTCTCTGATAGTAGAAGGCACCATTAGATCCCAGCAGTGAGCTACTGCCTAACCCAAGTCAGGTGGCCCTTGATCCAGTCCATTGGGTTCAATGGAGGCTTAAAGCTTAGGATGTTAGCTCAAACAGTGGATAGAAACCATTGCACAAGGCATAAAGGAAACAAAGATGCCAGCTCTTCAATTGGTAAGCTGGATCATCAGCAATGTTGCACTGATTGGCAGATAACTTGTAGCTTGTTGATAATGTGAGCCAGTGATTAGCATGGAACTGGATAAACTGAATGTCAACATGGACAAGTGAGCAGGTTCACCAAAACAAAAACATTACACCTGTATCTGGCAGGGGAAGAGATGTGAAGAAAAGTGTAAGCAGAGTACAGGTTTCACAGTAAGGAATCCACTTTCCTTATCCTTCACAAATTGTTTAGAACATGTTCTCATCTGCCTCTTAATTCAGGTAGGGCCAATTAACTGTTCTAACACTCTGCTTCTCAATTGAGGGGGAAGACCAGTTCAATGAGGAATTTGACTGTGCTATTAGTGGTATCCCTAACTCAGAACATCTTTACTGGAGAATTTCAGTGTAAAAGTGAACACAATCCAAATGGAATGACCCTCCTGTCTGGCACATTATAGCCTGGGAAAGATAAATGAGAAGGGACAAATACTACTTGAAGTTTATTGTTGCCACAAACTTTGAGTAACCAACGCCTTCTTTCAAAACAGACCATGGCACTAAATGTCCTAGAGGTGTCCATGATCAGGGCATTAGCACCAGCTAAATCTGATCATCATCTAGTTACCAAAAGGGCGTGGATGCTTTGGAGAGGATGCAGAAGAGGTTCAGCAGAATGTTGTCTAGTATGGAGGGCGCTAGCTATGAAGAGAGGTTGAGTAGATTAGGAGTATTTTCATTAGAAAGCCGGGGAGGGTGGAGGGTTAACCTGATTGAGGTCTACAAAATCATGAGAGGTATAGACAGAGTGGATAGCAAGAAGCTTTTTCCCACAGTAGGGGTCTCAATTACTAGGAATCACAAGTTCAAGGTGATTGGGGAAAAGTTTAGAGGAGATATGCATGGAAAGTTCTTTATGCAGAGAGTGGTGGGTGCCTAGAATGCATTGCCAGCGGAGGTGGTAGAGATGGGCACAATAGTGTCAGTTAAGATGCATCTAGACAGATACATGAATGGCTGTGGAGCAGAGGTATACAGATCCTTAGAAAATAGGTGACAGGTTGAGATAGAGGATCTGGATCGGCGCAGGTTTGGAGGGCAAAGAGCCTGTTCCTATGCAATAACTTTCTTTGTTCTTTTTTCTTTTTTCTAGTACATCTTCCTGAAAAGCATTCTCAATACATGTAGTTATCAAGTCATAACGTTGTAGAGATATGCAGCACAGAAACAAACTCTTCGGTCCAATTTGTCCATGCTGACCAAATATCCCAATGTTAGCTGTAATATACATCATTCCTTGGTGTGCACCAGGATTAAGATTGAACTTTTTTCATTCAAAGGAGAAATGTTTTTTTTAACCCACTACACTGTCAATAACGTTGCCTTCTCAGATGCAATTTGGGATAAAAATCAACAGTTCCTCAAATCAATTGTCCAGGCTGTCCCCAGCATTCTCACATAGCATGCAAAAACAAAACCAAACAAACTTTGAGACACTCTGCAAGATCACTGTAATGGAACATGTGATTGAAACCAGACTTCTTAATTAATTCCTAAAAGATCCAAATGAGAAAATTCTGAAGAGACCCGAGCTGCTCAAATTAAAGGCCAAACCAGTGGCGTGCAAATACTTATTTATTACAACTTTGTTTGAAATTCCAATTGCCTCTTGACACAGGGAATGTTAAATGCATATGTGACAGGATCAAAAAGGCCATCAAGAAAGGAAATAGCCCGACTGGAAACCAAGGCATTGCAGGATATCACTGGCTGCAAATAAAGAGCTACAGTTGGAGGGACAGTGAAAACACATGTCAGTGAAGAAGGTCTAGAAAGCCTGATTGTTATGGAATGGCTGAATATTAAATCCACTCTCAAGAAGGTGAGCAAAGTTATTGACTCATTTGCTAAAGGTATTGATGCTATAGTGCCTGAACTGATCAAGCATGGGAAAGCAGCATCAGCACAAATTTACCTGTCTCTGTGAAAGGAGGTGGCAGTGTTCCAGGTTATACAGATGCAAGACATGTCCCTGCTGAGTATCTTGGAGAAGTAATTTCCTGTGTAGCCCTTATCAGACTTCAGATCTGGCTGAATGTAACTGTACTGAACTGCATATACTAACACTCCAGAATAAGCAGCAGTCGGTCACTTGACTCTTAAATCAATGCACACATTCCAAAAGCTGCAACTGTTATGAACAGGCTACATAAGACAATGTGTGAAAACATATCCTAAGCAGAGGGAAAGGCTGATTATCTGGACTGTCTCAGACATATCCTCAGCATTTTGTGGCTAGAGAAGGTCTCAAATTCAGTGTCCTGGATGTGCTAATTTAATCAGCATATACCCACAACTAAGCCATCAATTGTTCAGTTGCATAGCTATGTTTATTGGATAAATGCTGACCATGCAACTTGAGCAGTGCACTGGCCATTTGATGATGGCCTCTTGAGCATCCACACCTGAACTAGAATGTCACCAGCTGGCGAAATCTGAAGCTGATGGATAGTGACTCTGACTGTGTCAACATTGTTTCTTCTTGTGGGAGAGACTAGAACTAGGGAACACAGTATAAAAAGAAGTGATTTCCCATTAAGACAAGAGTAATACTTTCTTTTTTTGTCGAGGGTTGCAAATCTTTATAACCCCATTCACAAGAGCCTGGTGGAGACTGCCTTTAAATATTTTTAAGGCAGAGGTAAGTAGATTATTGACTCAGAAGGAACCAAAGGTATCTGGGAGTGCTGGGAATGTGGATTAAGGCCATAATCAGATCATCCACAGTTTTGTTGAATGGTGGATTAACCTTAAGAGGACAAATGGCCTACTCCTGCTCTCAACTTGTGTGTTAATAGTTGTGTGATGACAAGATGGTTGCTGATGACTATGATTTCTGGAGCCTAACTATTTGGAAAGACATTAAAAGCATTGAACAGAAATGAGAGGCTTAGCCTGCTGAGAGACCCCAGAGAAAACAGAGACCATGAATCTCACACCACCTTGGCCCTGTGTTCCACTTGAGTTTGCACAGCAGAGACCACTATGCTTACATGAAGCAAACCAGAAAATGCTAGTGATATTAAAGGATATTCTAATATTCTAATTCATAGCAAAAATTATCATCTTATGAAATGGAGGGCTAGTATTGCTAGCCTTTTGTTTTAAAATGCATCACAAATGTAATGAGGGCATGAAATCATGTTAATAAAATGGGAATGAATCTACTTGTGTTAGTTTCCCTCAGTGAAATTATTTCTCTCCATTTCCTCCTCTTTTTGACCTTTCTTGCAAATGTGTGCTGAGTCCTAAGTATCATATATATAGCAGCATTGGGCTTGAAATTCTGGAGGGTGTGGAGGATGGGACATTGAAGATGAGTTCACAGCATTTGCTATCATTACCCCTCTCAAACTGACTGCAATTTAGTGTGAAAATCCTGAACTTGTCTTTCACTCAGAGCTCTGGGTTGCTGTTAAACTATTGATTAATTGGGCGATCTTCTAAGCAAATTTCTTTTGGAGTAACCTTTATTTTTAAAAAAATCAAACTATTTTAATTCTGGTTTTGCCCAATGTCAATGTACCAATCTTTAATATGTTCCATGTTTAAAAAAACATGAGAAGTACCTTTTAGTTCAATACTTTTGAGTACTTGTGCATGGACGGGGATATGGATTGGGGTTGATGAAAATCTTTACGTATGATTGGACAGCCTGATGACATCTCTGTAGATCCATGATGTGAATAGCCAGTACTACTGCACGGGGTAGGGACAAGATTATATTGTGATCAGCGGTGAGTGCCTGAGATTTAGTGTCACTGAAAATCTCAGTCTATGACAATAAAGTTCAGTATGCTTGCAGAATTCTGCTATTTAAACTTACAAAGTATTGGGATAATTTGAAACAGGGCAGGATTTTTATTCTGAGATCATGAATCCAGCGCTCAGATTATTATTTGTTGGTCCAAACACTTCTCTGTATCTGCATTGTTCACACAACTTGGTCTTTGTATGTGGATGACCTAACTGAGCTTGGTGACCAATTGCTGTCAATGCACTCTGCCAATAATGGGAAGGTGACTGTGAACAATCTTTAAGTCAAACACCAACCATCATTTTATTTGCAAATGAGAATGTTTTAAAGCATGTCCTAAATGTAGGAAAATCTTTCAGTGAATTAGAAATCAATCTTACTGTGGACCCTCAAGCATGTTCCAGTTCTATATTTGGCCAACATGAGCATAAAGGTCATGCCAAAGGGGCATTAGGACCATTTGGTCCTTCAAGCCAGTTCTGCCATTCAATATGGTGTATGTTTTCTTTCATTAGTCTTTCATGAGATTGAGGGCCACAGGAAAAGGTAGCATTCGTTGCTCATCCCTAATTGCCCTTGAACTGAAGTAAAATCTGAAAATGCTGGAAAAACTCTACAAGTCTGCTAGCATCTGTGGATGGAAAGCAGTGTTGTGTTTCGGGTCCAGTGACACTTCTTCAGAACTGTTCAGACCATTCTGAGAAAAGGTCACTGGGCCTGAAACATTAACACTGCTTTCTTTCCACAGATGCCACCACACCTGCTAAGATTTTCTAGCAATTTCTGATTTTGTTTCTGATTTTCAGACTCTGCAGTTCTTTGTTATTTTTTTGTACTTGCACTGAGTTAATTACTACACCATTTCAGAGAACAATAAAGAGTCAACCACAATGGAGGCAGGAGTCACATGTTGACCCAAACAGGTAAGGATGGCAAATTTCTTTCAAAAGTAAACTTGTTGGATTTTACAAGAATCAATTATTGTCATCTTCATCATATTACTGAGACTAGCTTTGTGTTCCAGATGTATTTTTTCACATAAAGTTCCATCAGCTGTCATGGTGGATTTGAGCTCATGTCCTCAGGACCAAAGTTTGTGTCTCTAGGTGACTGGCTCAGTGACATTATCACTATCCATTTCCGCACTGTTGTGCTCAACTCCATTAAGCTGTCTGCCACCCATGACACCAGTCTCTCTTGTTTTTCAATGACCTATCTAACTCAGATTTGATTACATTCAGTGACCCAGCCTCCACTGCTTTTTCAGGAAAAGAATTCCATTTACTAATGGCTGTCTAAAAGAAAATAATTTTCCATATCTCCATCTTAACAATAAAATCTCCTATTCTTAAACCATATCTTCCTTTTCCAGTCTCCCCTCACAAGAGGAAACATCCTCCTGGTATCCATTCTATCAAGTTCATTAAGGATCTTATGTGTAATATGATATTAACTGATGTTATTACTGCAGAGGTCAGATCCCAGAATTAAATCTGGTTTGACAGATCTTATTTTATTTTTCAATTTAAGATGACACTCTTTCACTGAAACAGATGTACATAAGGTTGCAAGTTTGGTTTTTAACAGTAAAACAGAAGCTTATCACGCAAACAAAACAAACTATGTTAACTAAACACAACCCAGTTTGAAAAATATAAGAACACAAGGTAAAACAAACTCCTATCTATTCACCAGCACCATCACATAATCAAAATCCAGAGAAATTTCTCTACCCAGCCCAATTTGTAGGTTTGACTGAACTGCTGCTTCTCAGTTTTTCTCCTCAGTTTGTGGAGCTTTGACACATTTGATAGCTGAGACTTGCTCAGTCTTTTAATAATTGCAGATCTCTAACCAAACGCTACTGGCCAAAAAGTTTCATAAACTTTTGCTGAGGCAACCTGTTTTCTTAACTACTCAGAAAGATTACTTTTTTTTAAAGAAGGACTATACTTGCTTATCTCAGATCTCCTTTGATCTGAACCGAAAGCATTTGAACTATTTTTAAAAAAATGCTTATCCTTGACCATGTTACAACTGCTGGTTTAATTTTCTCTCTTCTATTATAACCCCCCCCCCCCACACACACACACACACACACACACACAATAGAAATAAAATTCTATTGACACTCCAAGGGTCCTTGCACTCACCTGCTCTCTGACATATAAAATCATGGATCTGGAAAGAATGACCTAATTAATTTTCAAACCTCTTGACAAAAATAAACAAACTTACATTGTTTCAAAATCAGACCCAAAATGATATTTATAGAGCTGTAAATCACCTTTCATCACAAATGTTTTGATAAAATCATCTAAACTGTGATAGTGGTTGGTGGGCTGCTGCCATCTATCCTCCTTTCAATGCTGAATATTTGGACCTGTTCACAGTTAACAGTTATGTCAGAGAGCCACTCACAAAACAAAGAGAAGCTATATTAGGCTCAAAATGTTAACAGTTTCTCCAGTGCTTTCTGTGCTTTCTAGAATAGAGTGTAGTCCAATTTCATCCATAATAAGTAGGGTGTGACCACAAGTGAGGCAGGTAGAATACCGGAGGCTACTGAAGTGCAGGAGTCGCAACCCTAACAATTATCTAACAGGTTGAAGGTGCTTGCCTGTGTGAATGAAAGCAAGGACCATAAGGAGATGGAGAGGACTAACCAAAGCACCTTTGCTAAGACTCCTTTCAAGCGTGGGAGTAAACAAAGATGTAGTTTGTTGGGATAGTACAGTGTGGGGATAGATATCACTCTGTGCAGCCAACAATATGAATCCAGAGGCTATGTTGCCTACCCAATGTCAGGACATCTGCTCAGATGTTGGCAGGAATTAGACATTGGAGGAAATGGATATAGTTGTCATGGTCAAGAAGGACTAGGAAAGAGACACCATATCACTGTGCTCAGACACTATGATGAGCAAGGCACCAAACTGAAGAGCAGAATCTCAGGGATTAAAAAAAAAACCTCTGGTCTGACCCATCTGCCGGTTTGAAATGGAGGAACAGTTCAAAGACTAGTATTTTAAAACCAAATAAGGATAACTGCATGGGACTGAAAGCTGAGCTACTTAACTTCAATTCTGGTTAGGACATAGATCAAGACAGAAGCAGCGACAGATGCTTAAAGGTATATTTCACAGTTTTCAGAATAAGTATATTCTTACTCTGAAGAAAAATTCTAAAAGAGGACCCATAATACCCAAATTGATTCATTAAAGAACTTTAAGGGAAAGACATATAATTTTGCAAAGATGAGTGGCAAATGATTCAACAGAATATAAAAACTGGCAGAGCACACCTAACAGATTAATCAAGAGAGAAAAAATAGATAATAAGAGGAAGCTAGCTAAAGCTAGGGGAAAAAAAGCAAGAATTTCTACAGGTATGACAAGAACAAATAGAGTGAGCCTTCATTCTCTAAAGAGTGAGAGTGAGGAGTTAATTGCAAATAATAAGAAAATGATGGATTGAATAAACAAAAATTGGCTTCTGGCTTCACTTTTGACAATACCAAGATATTTCTGTAATAACTGAAGCTCAGGAGATAGAAGTGAGAAAAGAAAAACTCAGTAAAATTACAACAATTCGGGAAACAATGCTACCAAAACTATTGAAACTGTGGCCAGTCAAGTCATTTGGTTTTAATAAACTTCATTCCTATGATCTTTAAATAAGTGGATAATGAGGTTGTAGGTTTATTGGTGCTTCTTTTCCAAAATCGGCTAAATTCTGGAAGAGCTTCATTAGAGATTGGAAAGTAGCAAATACAAGTCCGTTATTTAAGAAGGGACGGATGCAAAAACGAGAAATCTGTATGCCAGTTTATCATGGGGAAGCTTTTCAAGTCAATCATTAAGGAGTTATAATTGGGCACTTGGAAAACTTTAAGTTCATCCTAAAGAGTTAGTGTGATTTCATGAAAGCAAAATTAAGCTTAATCAATTTGTTTGAACTTGTTGAAGTTTTAAAATGCACTGTGAATAAAGTGGACGCTGCAGGTGTACAGTTCCTGGATTTCCAGAAGGCATTTAACAAGATGTCACACAAAAAATTATGTGCAAACAAAGAGCCATTGTGTCGCGGGTAACATATTAACATGGATAAGCTGGCTGGCAAATAAGAACGAGTCTGCTTAAATGGTAACCAATCCCCCTCAGTTTAACTGACTGAATGACTGGTTCACAATGCAGATTGATTAGATTAGATTCCCTACAGTGTGGAAACAGGTTATTTGGCCCAACCAATCCACACCGACCCTCCAAATAATCCTCCCAAACCCATTCCCCTCTGACTAATGCATCTGACACTATGGGCAATTTAGCATGGCCAATTCACCTGACCTGCACTTCTTTGATCTGTGGGAGGAAACCCACACAGATTCAGATAGAACATGCAAACTCCACGCAGACAGTAGCCCGAGGCTGGAATCGAACCCTAGTGCTGTGAGGCAGCAATGGTAACAACTAAGTCACTGTGCTGCACCTAAGAGGTTACCTTGAAGGTTCCACCTTCTGGACATTGCCCCTTGCATTAGGTATGGTGAACCTCGGAGTAAACTCACAACAGTTGTCTCTCTCTCTCTCTCCACTCTGTCCACCCCTCTCTCATGAGAGAGTAGCCTTATAGTCCTGCATAACTTTGCTTAGTTCTGTGCTCACTTGTACATGGCACTGAAGTTAATCCAAATATTAGTATATTTGAGATCTTGAGGTAATTTTCCACCTAACTCCCTAAATTCTGGCTGCAGAATCACATGCCCCTTACAACCAAATTGTTGGTTCCAGTGTGAACCAAGACCACTGACAGTTCACCCTCTTCCACAAGAAAACCCTGCAAACCGTAGCACCAGGGAACCAGCAAGCAATCCTAGAGTCATGGCAATGCCACAGAAATGCCAATGTACTCCCTAACTAAAGAATCAGCCATCATTACTGCTCTCCCAGGAATATTTATCTCTTCCGGTACAGCTGGGAAACATAGAATGGGTACTTTTTGTTCTCCTTTTAGAAGCAATCGATGTTGCCAGCATCCAGAATAGAAAACTAGTTCGTGAATATGGCCACTAAGGGGTCCTATATCATCAGTCTGTTTCTTTTCGATCTCCTGGCAGTTCACCATTCCCTTTCTACCTGGTTACCCCTAATTTGTGGGTGACCACCCCTCTGAACATGCTATCCACTTAGTTCCCTGGTTCGTGAATGTACCTCAGTGCCACTCAAGCTTTGAAACCGTATCTCAAGCTTGTGCAGCCAATGGTAGATCCTGCACATGGGTGCGTCTAGGTCATGTGAAGTGTCTACAACTACCTGCATGTCACAAGAGGGACACTCTGCTTGGCTGAGTTGACCTGGTATACCTCAGGTTTACTTTTAACTTTGTTAAACTTTGTTTACTTTAACATTACTTCTGTACTGTTTGCTATAAATTGGAGATTAGTCAAAAGTAGAGATTCCTGAACCTTATAACAAATCAGTTCCCATTCCAGCATGTATAAGTTCCTGCTTTTGCTGTCTTACTTTAGAAATTTGCTGTTTCATAATTACTGGAATTGAAATACACTCCCTCACAGTATTTGCACAATAAATAATCAATTCACGACTTTTCTGGAATGTCACTGTTGATATGTTTCTTTGCTACTGTATCAGGTTGTGAAGGCTGTGCCTTGATCTGCCCCTGTTTCTGAAGGTAAGCATACTCTCCCTGATTTTTTAAAAGTTGTTGCTCCTGCTTGCTCAGGGCTATATTTTAGAGATCAAGTGTTACGCCCGAAACATCGATTCCCCTGTTCCTCCATTGCTGGCTGACCTGCTGTGCTTATACAGCGCCATACTCTCGGTTATAGTTCATGAGTCATGTAAAGTTAGTGTGCAGGCACATCAAGTAATTAAGAAGGTTAATAAGAAGATTAATTGACATTCTTTGTTACGTGAGGAATTCAACCAAAACTCTAAGGCTGTTATGCTTCAGTTATACTGGACATTGGTAAAATCACATCTGGTGTACTGTGTATTGTTCTAGTCTCCTTATTTAAGGAATGACATAAATGAATTAGTAGTAATTCACAGAAGATTTACTAGACAGATGCTTGAAATAAGTGGATTATATTATGAGGAAAGATTGGACAGACTGGACCCATTTTATAAAGTCGGTGCAACTTGATTGAAATATGTAAATTCCTAAACAGTCTTGAAAAAGTGGGCATGGAAATTGCCATGTCCTTTTTATACCAGCAACCTTCTTTTGGGTGTGCAATGCTGGTATGTGTGAGGGGAATTAGCCAAACTATTTTTGGGATTCTTTAATCATAAGCAGATGGGTTGATAAAATATTAACAGAATCTTGGAAATAGGCTGTGGGTAAATTGAAAAAATGGATTTGAGCCACAGTTAGCACAGAGCTAAGTCTGGGAACTTGGACAGTGTGAATGAAGAACTATGTCAAGCAACATGAGAGTGAAAGACTTTTCAAGGAGGAGAGAATAAATTAATCCTATGGGAAGATCTAAATAAATTATGACAAAAAACACTTAAAAGAAAACAATAAGAAAGCCAGTCAAATCATTGAGTCATGGCTCTGACCCAGATAATGAGTAATTAAAAAAGAGGTAGTTTCAATACAGGTAGTTGTTGCACGTTAGAGTACAAGATGGTGGAATAAAGGAAAACTACTGTAAGAGAGATGAAACAGAAAAGGAAAACAGTACCAGAAGCAGAACACCAAGAATGGTAATCTTAGTTCTGGACTAGCTGAAGTCCCAGTCGGGGCTGCAGCAGCATCTGTACAAACTGTGGGAACACAGAAAATAAAGGGAAAGAACAAAGAGTTAGAGTTCAAAATGTGACAATAGTTCCAGCGACAAAAGAAATTATTCTTAGTGATGTGCATGGCACAGAAAGTGAAGTTGTATGGATATGTTGTCTACTTAAAATGAGACAAGAGAAATGAGATAGAAAATTACTGATTGAAAAGAAATGTAAAGAATCCTGGAATATAAGGATACGTGCAACTATGTTAACTTGTAGAACTGTGTGAGCTTGTAGAAATTTAGTGAGTGAATGTTTAAGGAGTTATGTAATTTCTTTTGTTTGCAAGTCTGTTTTTGGAATTATCTGTGGTTTGTTATCATTGTCACTGTCACCCTCTGGTCTATGAAAAGAGTTGAAAGTTATTTATGTCTCTGTGGCCTTATCTTTAATATCTGAACTATTCTAACCATTTTGAAAAATTTATTTTGCAAATTCCTTTCTGCTGAAGCATGTTAATTCTTCTTTTGCATGAATACATGTACTGCTTGTAATTTACTTTATTATTTTGGTTTTTGAATTAATTCAAATTGTGTGAAGTTATGGGGTCTAGCATCATAAGAATATCACAAGGAGAATTTGTACTTTTGCAACTGGAATAAAAAAGATTGAATTAGTGGGAAGCTATGAATGTGGTTCAATAAATATCTTTATTTCCACGGAAGATTGGACATTCAGAAATGGGAAAAACTTTGAATTTTATTTTAAGTTAAAGATGCTGTGTAGAATTGTTTTGATTTAGCTTTACACGTAATTCTGAGCAACAATATTTTTGGTGAACAGAACTTTCCGAAGAAGGTCACCCTGTAAGCAAGTGAAGAGAACTGTGGGATCAGATAAGTGGAATTTCTGATTGAAGTTGCTGGTCTTAGTTATCTTGTCACTACTTTGTCCAGTTCAAATTTCCCCAAGGCCAATGAGAATGGGAAGGCAGAGCTGTTAACCAAGAAGTTCAAGCTTACTCTAAAAATGTGAGAACCACCATCCTGATGGCTGGATAAAAAAATTTAAATGTGAAACACAAGTTTTAGCTTTTTCAAGCGTCCAGAGGGAGGCCCCTTGGATTAAATGAGTCCAAATGTTCATCAAAGGTAAGGGTTCATAGCTGAAAAATTCCTCCAATATAAAAGACAGTTTTATGGTCCAGGGTAACATTATTTCATCAAGGTAAATTGTAATTTTATATATTAATTTTTTGTGCTATAAAGTTGAGTTGCTTTATCTTGTGCTTTGAGTTATGCATATTGAAATTTTGGTCTGGAGTGTCTCTGCATTATGTGTATTTGCACATACACAATCATGGAACTGCTCATTCCATATCAGTAAGTAAGGCTCTTTGACAATTGTAATTGTTCTGAACGAATTTATGCTGGAGAAAAAATTGAACTCCATGCAATCTGATGATATTATAAAAGCTTAGGGAGAAGGAAGAGGAGTCTACCTGATGAAGACAGATACATCATCATTGCCGACTGATCGTCTTCGATGTTAAGTTCATCTACCATTATAACTTGTTCCCATTGCTACGTGTACCTGTTTCTATTATGCAATAAACTACATGTCACTAAGATAGCTGTTATTTCTTGTTATGACATAGGAAAAGTTCGGCCTCTACCACTGTTAATCAACAGTTCCTTAGACCCACTATAGACAAGAGGAGGAGCTCTTTTAATCTAGTAGTAATGTCACTGTTTTTGAGCCTAGATAACCTGGGTTCAAATCCCACCTGCCGCAAATGTGCATCACATCATGTCTGAACAGGCTAATTAAAATATCAAGAAAAAAGGATTGATGGTAATATTCTACTCCAACCATTAGCTGGTGGAGGTTATTGTCATAGAACATGGCGATCAGTGGAGGATTTAATTGTTTAATCACAGCAAGGTAATGATGGCAATGATGGCAAAAATCCTTGGATGAAAAACTTTCAGAAATTGGTGTTTGCACATTCTCCTTGTGTCTGTGTGGATTTACTCCAGGTGCTCCAGTTTCCTCCCACAGTCCAACAATATGCAGGTTAGGTAGATTAGCCATGCTAAATTGCCCACAGTGCCCAGGGATGTGTAGATTGGGTGGATTAGCCATGGGAAACGTAGGATTACTGGGATAGGGTGGGAAGGGTTTTCTGGATGGATGCTCATTGGTGCAGTGGAGTAGATTTGATGGGCTGAATGTCCTGCTTCCACACTGGAGGGATTCTATTATTCTCAATCAAGCATGTTTATTGCTTTATATAGTTTACCACTTTAAGGATGCTCAGATAGTCAGTCTGCAGCTATAAGGTTTGAACAAATATGGCGACAACAGTATGTGTGGAAGGCTAAAACCTGCACTTCAGACCTGTTAAGGAGCACAGGAGAAGCAGGGTGAGCTTGGCGTGCTTGGCAGTTAAACAATTCTGAGAAAACAAGGATCCATGGGAGCAGTCCTAATTTGAGATTCAGATGGGAAGTGACCATTTCTTTAGAGCTCTGTGTGCAAAGTTAAAATCCCTGTTAGGCAAAAAAAAATAAAAGTGCAATAGAGCAAACCAGAAAGGCTAGAGATAAAGAAAAGAATACTTACTGCTCACAATAATTGGTGCTGTTATATTAGGAGGCACACTTATAGCAACAAACTCAGGGGCAATACTTGGAATTAATAGTGAAACCATAGCATTGGGAATGTTGCAGAGCAGATTTACTGGGATAAAGGGCAATATCAGGGATAAAAACAGATACTTAAGACATATATTTGCTTCAAGCTTAAATACTAAATCTCAGACTGAACAAGTAAATGCACTATGGTATTCAAAATGCATATAGCTGATAAAGTCATAAATCACCAAAATATAAAGACATAAAATTCAAAAATAGATCTTAAAGGTTTTGGCATTTATTTAATCTGGCAACAAGCAAAATCCTTGAAATCATAAGATTTAACAGAAGAATTCGACATCAGGTGAATCGGCATGTAACTCCATTAATGACCTCTACAGCTTAGTGGGAAACTGCCTGTAGAGCTTTGAAACAGGAATTCAAAACATACAGAATTACTTCTTGATTTCTTTATGAGTCTTTGTCAGATCAATTATAGCCAAGAAGATTTGCCTTTAGGGAATGCTATTTAAATAGTGCTGAAAGCAGAAGCAGGGAGACTTCCAGACAAATCCTGAAAGAAGAACAATAACCTTATCACAAGGGCACAACATAATTGATCCACTCTATAATGTATAAGCACACTAAAGATACACACGACAAGCTAATACAAAGAACAGTCTCCACCAAGTGTTAATATCAAAATTGTCAACGCTTGTAAGATTATGGGTGAATTCCAAAAGATCTGTGGAAGTTTCAGGGCAGCAAAAAACCAAAGGCTCATTCATAAAAATGTGGTAGAAACTCCATCATTAGAAAAGATACCTGAAGCATTCCAACGGAGATTGGTGATCCAACTGACCTGAGTTTGGCAGAACCTGTTTATGTCAGTGGACATGTTACTAAGCTCAAGCTTGGTAAAGTGCTGTTTATCACTGTCCTATCAGTTCAAATAGCATGGCTGAAGAAACAGATGTTCCAAACACAGAGGTGAAAAAGTACTCTAAATGGCAGCACTTACAAGGGCAAAGATATGTTACAAGTAGGACTGCAACTCAAAGAATGTAAGAGAGCTGAGGTTCTATACATTATTCACAATAAGAATTTTCACTTTTGAGGCTGCATGCATGTCTTAACATCAATAAAAATCACACAATACCAGGTTATAGTAGGTTTTATTCGAAGTGCTCTTCTTCAGATATTTCATCAACCACCTGATGAAGAAGCAGTGCTTCGAAATAAACCTGTTGGACTATAACTTGGTGCTTTATGATTTTTAACTTTGTCCACCCCAGCCCAACATAGGCACTTCCAAATCATGACTTAACATCAGTATGCTTGATCAAATGAAGAAATTCAACTAATTCCAATGAAACATTGGTTCAGGCACAACCATTGCTGACCAACCAATCAAGTTACAGCTGGTAGAAGGTTTCATTGTTCTTCCTGGATTCATGGTGGGACCTTAAAAGTATAAAAAAATCCATTGAGAAAAATTATGAAGGAATTAAAGAATTGTTTCATCTAGCCAAGAAGTGCCAGTGGCCTGAAAACCAAAACAGTCTCTGGCAACTTTTACAAGAGCGATAAAAAGATCAAAATGTGCTGCCATTTGGTACTATTGCATTGAAAAATGGCCAGTAAACCAAATGTCTACTGTGTTAGATGAGGACATAGATTTTGAGCACAAATAGAATTGTATAATTATTGATGACTTACTCACTTATGATAGAAGACAAGTTCTTCCTGCTTTGTTTTAGGTTAGGATACAGTGGGAGTATCTCAGCATCAACAGGAATGCAGCCATGGATTGGTCAGTGATGTAATAGACAGAGACTTAAAAGAGATTTAAGATCCCATAACATATTATGAAATCTGTGATTACAAGGTATTTTCAGAAGTGCTCAACAGTTCTATGATTGCTGAAAAAAGTTTAAAAGAAAAACCTTGTCATAAGATGTAAATTTTAAAACCAAGCATGAATGGTACACTGCACCTGTACTCATTGACAAATCTTTAATTGAAGTCATTCAGACAATAAACAAATCAAAGTTTGAGTTTGATTTCAGATGGTGAGATGACACAAGTGAAAGAGCAATGCTTCAATCCTTGTAAACTGGAATGTGAATATGTGTCATTCACCGGGAGAGTGAACACAAATATCCAACTTACTCAAAATGGTGATTTATTTGCATACTTCAACATAGATTTATTAAGAAATTGAGAATGTATATTTATTTGCGCAAAATGAAGGAGGATTACATAAAACTCCATGGAAGCCAAATTTGTGGTCACAAACAGCAAATTACCTGGACCAGAAGTTCAGAATACAGAAAAAAAGAAATATTTGTTTCCATAAAACAGCTTTTTTTCAATCGAGGAGATTCATAAGACTAAAGACTTCCTGGATTATATTATGGAGCAATGACCTATGTTAGCAGAGAACAATTCATCTATTAAGCAACCTTTGAAGATGAAATCACCTCTATACAAAATAATGAACCAAGCAAATGTGAAGGGATTCATTTTGGAATGTCAAGTTTGAATACAGAATACAAGGGTTAAAGGCAATTCCAGCAGTGTGGAGGAACAGAGGGATCTTGGGGTCCATGTACATTCATTCTTTAAAGTTGCCACCCAAGTTGATAGGATTGTTAAGAAGGCGTATGGTGTATTGGCTTTCATTAGCATGGGATTGAGTTTAAGAGGAACAAGGTTATGCTGTAGCTCTATAGAGCCCTTGTTAGACCACACCTGGAATATTGTGTTTAGTTCTGGTCACCTTATTATAGGAAGGATATGGAAGCTTTTGAGAGGTTGCAAAGAAGATTTACCAGGATGCTGCCTGGGCTGGAGGGCATGTCTTATGAAGAAAGGTTGAGGGAGTTAGAGCTTTTCCCATTGGAGTGAAGAAGGATGACAGATGACTTGATAGAGGTATACAAGATGATAAGAGGCATAGATAAAGTCAATAGAGACTTTTTCCCAGGGCAGAAATGGTAATCACATGAGGGCATAATTTTAAGATAATTGGAGGAAGGTTTAGGAGTGATGTCAGATGTGAATTCTTTACACATAGTGGTGCATGCATGGAATGTACTGCCAGTGGTGGTAGTAGAGTCAGTACATTAGGGACATTTAAGTGACTCCTGGATAGGCACATGGATCACAGTAAAATGAAGGGTATGTGGGTTAGTTTGATGTTAGAGAAGGGAAAGAACAGTGCAACATCGAGGGCCGAAGGGCTTGTACTGTGCTGTACTGTTCTATTTTCTATGTAACTATTGTATTTAGAAGAAATAACATCCTGGTCTTCTCAAAAGGGCAAAGACCTTCCAACAGATAAAAATGTTCACAATCAAGATCAAAATTAATAAACCTTAAGACAAACACCTATCAATTTTCCAAGAAAATGTGTCTGAAAAACGAGGGAAACTACTCAATTGCCTGAATTTGTGAGTTCAGAGCATTGTAAGTACAAATTTAGTTTCATACTTGAATGTTTAATGAGTGAGAGGTGAATACATGAGTGGAGATCTTGTCTAGATAAAGATTTTAAAAGGTTTGATGCTGGTCACTACATTAAGATGCAGCTCAATCTGACGATCGCATAAAGTCTTGGGTGGGGAAAAGATTAATCAACTCAAGCTCCCAATGGAGACAGATGTGTCATCAATGTCTCCTACTAAAGTTAGCTATTAAGTTTATCTCACCAATGTAACTTAGAATCATAGAATCCCTACAGTGTGGAAAAAGGCCATTAGGCCTATCGGGTTGCACCAACCCTCTAAAGAGCAATCCATCCAGACACATCCCCCTACCCTATCCTTGTAATCCCGCATTTACCATGGCTAAACCCTCTGGCTTGCACATCCTGAGGCACTACACACAATTTAGCATGGCTAATCCACCTAACTTGCACATCTCTGAATCGTTTAACTTGTGCCTATCACTGCAACTTAATAAGTTACATCTTGTTAAGACAAGTACTTCTTCTCATTATGACTCATATTTTGGTTCACCTTCTACCACTATTGACCAGACAGGCTCTTGGACTCAGTACAGAAAGTTTCTGAAGAACTGTCACTAGGCTTAATAAATAAATTTTGTTTTCTTCCACATATGATGCTTGACGTGCTGAGTTTCTTCAGCAATTTTGTTTTTCGTTATAGAAAGGAGGATTGCTTTACATTGGCTGTTAAATTTTGGTTTTGATGCAGTGCCCCAGCAGAAGCTGTTTAACTTGCTTAATGTTTTCTTTAAAAGAGTAGAAAGGAAGATTGCTGGCAATACTCTGTTAGTTGGCAGGGATTGCCTATGCAGCATATGCAGCATTTCATACTTTTGTTTGAATGGATTGAGTACAATCGAGTCACTGGACTCAAATACCTGTATTAGCTTTATTTTTGCTCCACAGATGCTACCAGACTGCCACTCCCTGCTTTTGTACCATAACTTCTTTGATAATAACTCTCAAACCCATGACTTCTCCCACCTAAGGCTGTGATAACTGGTATTGAGGAACATTAGTACCTCCAGCAGCCCCTGTCATGTGACACACCATCTGACCTGAAAGTGTATTGCTGTTCTTTTATCACCACTGGAACAGAATCTTAGGACTCTTCATCGAACAGCTTTGTGGGAATGCCTTCAACATGGTACCAAATCAACTATAACAATTACCATGTCTGTATCAACAATAACCAAAGATGGACAGTAAATGACCACATCTTAAAATGAAAATAAAATATGCCAGAAAGTAAGCAGGTCTGTAAGCAAGTAAGAAAGCTATGGCAATTAAAGGCATTATTGACTTAACAGGCCGGTGGTTACCTCATAAAACAGCCCAAGGAGGTAGAGAGCTAATTGAATTCCAATGGTTTTTCAAATAAATTCCAGCAGCAGGCCAAAGCTTTCCACTTAGGGATCACTTAGAAAAGAAATTATGGCGGCATTAAACTAAGGCACATTTGGCCAAAAAAACCAGTGCCATCTCCCTTCCAGGACACAATTAGGTGAATAAAGTGATTTTATCACATTTTAAATATGTTCAAAGTGTTAGTTTTCTGCTTGTTAAGCACATCACACTGTAAGTATTGATAGGTGGCAATAAAGGAAGAGAAAAATCTTATAATGTACTTTTTCTGAGCATAAGGACTTTCAATGCACCTTATTTGTATTCTTTGCAAGGATGTCAGCATCACTGACAAGATTACTATCTATTGCCCTTCCCTAATTGTCCTTGCAACTTCACTGCCAATCAATTGCTTCAATATTCATCAACCCATTTATAAAAATCACATAACACCAGGTTATAGTCCAACACGTTTATTTGGAAGAACTAGCTTTCAGAGCGCTGCTCCTTCATCAGGTGATTGTCGAGTATAAAAACATAAGACACAGAATTTATAACAAAAGTTTACAGTGTGATATAATTGAAATTATATATTGAAAAAAACCTGGGTTGTTTGTTAAGTCTCTCATCTTTTGGAATGAACATGGTGGTTTCAGTTCTTTCATATGTAAATCGCAGAACTTTTTTAAAAGTTGCATTCTCAAGTGAACTTGGACAGTTGGTGTCATGTCAGCCCAGATAATGCATTTAAGGAGTAAGCTGCCCATGTCTGAGACTGTCTGTGCCACAATGGTCAGATAGATTCTAATCTAAAACAAATGGATTTACAGGATCAGGCGACTCAGGCGACTGACTGTGTGGAGTTTGCACGTTCTCCCCGTGTCTGCGTGGGTTTCCTCCGGGTGCTCCGGTTTCCTCCCACAGTCCAAAGATGTGCGGGTCAGGTGAATTGGCCATGCTAAATTGCCCGTAGTGTTATGTAAGCGGTAAATGTAGGGGTATGGGTGGGTTGCGCTTTGGTGGGTCGGTGTGGACTTGTTGGGCCGAAGGGACTGTTTCCACTACTGTAAGTAATCTAAAGAATCTCACATGATTCATGCAGTGTTTGAATAGAATAAAATGTAACTCTGCAAGTACAAATTTGTGAATTTGTACTTGCAAAATTGCATTTTATTTTGCTCAAAAACTGTAGGAATCCATGTAAGACTCTATAAATCCATTTTTTAGATTAGAATCTATCTGACCATTGTGGCACATTTGCCATGGATTCTGTGTCTTATGATCGTATACTCCACAACCACCTGATGAAGGAGCAGCACTCCAAAAGCTAATGCTTCCAAATAAACCAGTTGGACTATAACCTGGTGTTATGTGATTTTTAACTTTGTACACGCCAGTCCAACTCCAGCATTTCCAAATCATGATAACCTATTTTTGTTTTTCTCCACTGAAAATGTATTAATCTGCATTTGTTCTAAACATACAATGGAAATGTTTGAAGAAGACTAGAACATTCTATTATGTTCTAGCTAAACGAAATGTTTTGTAACAAAATATAGCAATTAATTTTCATGCAGCGCAGTAAATTTAAAGGGGAAGTCATGGTTGACAAATCAAGCAAATTAGACAAAGAGCCAGTGGACATGGTCTATTTGTAGTTCCAGAAGGCCTTTGACAAGGTGTTGCATAGGAGGCTGCAAAATAGGAGTTTGTGGTGTTACTGTTAGGCACTGGTATGGATAGAGGATTGGCTGACTCACAGAACGCAGAGAGTAAGGATGAAAGTGTCTTTTTTCAGGATGGTAGCTGGTCACTAGTAGAGTTCCACAGAGGTTAGTATTGAGTCCACAACTATTCACATTACATACTAACAATCTGGATGAAGGGAATGAGAGCATGATTGCTGTATTTGCAGAAGATACAAAGATAGATGGAGAGACAGTAGTATTGAGGAAGTGGGGAGGCTGCAGAAGGACGTTGATATACTAGGAGAGTGGGGAAAGATATTTCAAATGGAATACAATGTAGGAAAGTGTGAGAATATGCACTTTGGTAGGAAGAAGAGGCATAGGCAATTTTCTAAATAAGGAAATACTTTGGAAATCTAACGCACAAAGGGACTTAGGAGTTCCAAGGTTACTATTAAGGTTCAGTTGACTGTTAGGAAGGTAAATGAAATGTTAGCATTCATTTCAAGAGGACTATTGCACAAGAGCAGGGATGTACTGCTGAGGGTGTATTACACTCTGGTCAGATCGCATTTGGAATGTTGTGAGCAGTTTTGAGTCCTGTGTGTAAGGAAGGATATGCTGGCCTTGGAAGAGGTACTGAACATGTTCACAAGCGTGATCCCAGGAAAGAAGGGCTTGTCATATTAAATGTAAAGTCAGAAGTCACATGACACCAGATTATAGCCTGACAGGTTTATTTGAAATCACAAGCTTTCGGAGCATTGCCCTTTTATCAGGTGAAGTGACTTTGAAAACTTGTGATTTCAAACCAACCTGTTGGACTATAACCTGGCGTCATGCAACACCTGACTTTGTCCACCCTATTCCAACATTGACACCTCCATATCTTGGAAGCAGTTGAGGACTTTGGGTCTGTTTAGAAGGATGAGGGGGGGATTTATTTGAAACATACAGAATATTGAGAGGCCTAGATAGAATGGAGGTGGAGAAAAGGTTTCCACTAAAAGGAGAGACTGGGACCTGATGGCACAGTCTGAGCAAAGGTATGACCCTTTAGAACTGAGGAAGAAGAGGATTTTCATTTTCCAGAGGGTGGTTAATCACTGGAACTCATTGCCACAAAGGGCTGTGGAGACCAACTCATTGAGTGTTTTTAAGGCAGAAATGCATAGGTTCTTGAATAATAAGGGGATCAAAAGTAATGGGGAGAAGGCAAGAGAATGGGGTTGAGAAACACATCAGTCATGATCGAATGGCAGAGCAGACTCAGTAGGCTGAGTGACCTAATTCTTTTTCTATATTTTAAGGTCTCATGGTCCTACAGCGTGATCCAACAAGAAGCAGCAGAATTAATCCCCCGATAATTATTGAAAATATTGTTTTCTCCTATATAGTCGGTGTGAACAAGGTGTAGATCAATTGTTGAAGAGGAACAGTGAGTTACGCATTACTTAATTGAGAGTTGCAATCTGCAAGCACATGCCGAGCTTTCGCAAGCAGCTTACACTCAGAAAAGCAATGGATTTCACTCACTGTATCATTGCCAGCAACCAATAGAAGGATGATTGAGCAGCACGCATGGAAGTCATTAGGAAGATCCAAATGGATTGATGTGACCTAAGAGGAAGGAACAAATTGATAAGGAGGGCCTTAGTCAAAACAGAGAATGATGTCTTTGGGAGGGAGGAGTAATCTGAGGTGATGCATAGGTGACAATTGGGAATTGATTGTTCACAAGTAAGATCTTTGGCACTTCAGCAGACATATGCCTCCAAGTTCATGCTAGTCCTTACTTTAAACAAAATTACCTATTGTTAAGTTAGTCTTTTGCACTGTTGGTTATAACATGTGCACACAATAGTTTCCGAAAGTAAAACCTGTCCAATGTCAACTTCATGTAGGACTGGCCAATTTTCAGCAGTGGATCTCCAACAAATGTTGCACCATATATCAGTTGTGAATTCTGAAGCTTTCTTATCTATTTTTATCCATGTCAGCAGTACATTTCAAACATGAGTACTCTCCACCTCATTAGATGTTTTGATGCCTGCGAGATACATGTAAAATAGATAGGGTATCAATCAATTTCTTGGTCAATATGTTTCCATTATGTTTAAGTGATAAATGTTGGCTGAAAATGTGTTGCTGGTTAAAGCACAGCAGGTTAGGCAGCATCCAAGGAACAGGAAATTCGACGTTTCGGGCCAGAGCCCTTCATCAGGAATGAGGAGAGGGTGCCAGGCAGGCTCAGATAAAAGGTAGGGGGGAGGGACTTGGGGGAGGGGCGATGGAGATGTGATAGGTGGAAGGAGGTCAAGGTGAGGGTGATAGGCCGGAGAGGGGTTGGAGGCGGAGAGGTCAGGAAGAGGATTGCAGGTTAGGAGGGCGGTGCTGAGTCCAAGGGAATCGACTGAGACAAGGTGGGGGGGGGGGAAGTGAGGAAACTGGAGAAATCCGAGTTCATCCCTTGTGGCTGGAGGGTTCCCAGGCAGAAGATGAGGCGCCCTTCCTCCAACCGTCGTGTTATTATGTTCTGGCGATGGAGGAGTCCAAGGACCTGCATGTCTTCGGTGAAGTGGGAGGGAGAGTTAAAGTTTTGAGCCACGGGGTGGTTGGGTTGGTTGTTTTGGGCGTCCCAGAGGTGTTCCCTGAAGCGTTCTGCAAGTAGGCGGCCTGTCTCCCCAATATAGAGGAGGCCACATCGGGTGCAGCGGATGCAATAGATGATGCGTGTGGAGGTGCAGGTGAATTTGTGGCGGATATGGAAGGATCCCTTGGGGCCTTGGAGAGAAGTAAGGGAGGAGGTGTGGGCGCAAGTTTTACATTTCCTGCGGTTGCAGGGGAAGGTGCCAGGAGTGGAGGTTGGGTTGGTGGGGGGTGTGGGCCTGACGAGGGAGTCACGAAGGGAGTGGTCTTTGCAGAACGCTGATGGGGAGGGGAGGGAAATATATCATGAAGGGAGTGGTCTTTGCGGAACGCTGATGGGGTGGGGAAGAACATGGCATAGGCATGAAACAAATAATCGTCACCACCAGACAGAAGTTCTGCATTTCCTGCGGTTGCAGGGGAAAGTGCCGGGGGTGGAGGTTGGGTTGGTGGGGGGTGTGGACCTGATGCGGGAGTCACGAAGGGAGTGGTCTTTGCGGAAAGCTGATAGGGGAGGGGAGGAAAATATATCCCTGGTGGTGGGGTCCGTTTGGAGTTGGTGGAAATGGCGGCGGATGATACGCTGTATACGGAGGTTGGTGGGGTGGTAGGTGAGAACCAGTGGGGTTCTGTCTTGGTGGCGGTTGGAGGGGCGGGGCTCAAGGGCGGAGGAGCGGGAAGTGGAGGAGATGCGGTGGAGGGCATCGTCGATCACGTCTGGGGGGAATCTGCGGTCCTTGAAGAAGGAGGCCATCTGGGCTGTACGGTATTGGAACTGGTCCTCCTGGGAGCAGATGCGGCGGAGATGAAGGAATTGGGAATATGGGATGGAGTTTTTACAGGGGGCAGGGTGGGAGGAGGTGTAGTCCAGGTAGCTGTGGGAGTCAGTCGGTTTATAGAAGATGTCTGTGTTGAGTCGGTCGCCCGAGATAGAAATGGAAAGGTCTAGGAAGGGGAGGGAGGAGTCTGAGACAGTCCAGGTGAATTTCAGGTCGGGATGGAAGGTGTTGGTAAAGTTGATGAACTGTTCAACCTCCTCCTGGGAGCACGAGGCAGCGCCGATACAGTCATCGATGTAGCGGAGGAAAAGGTGGGGGGTGGTGCCAGTGTAGTTGCGGAAGATGGACTGTTCCACATATCCTACAAAGAGACAGGCATAGCTGGGGCCCATGCAGGTGCCCATGGCAACTCCTTTAGTTTGGAGGAAGTGGGAGGATTGGAAAGAGAAGTTATTCAGGGTGAGGACCAGTTCAGTCAGTCGAAGGAGGGTGTCAGTGGAAGGGTACTGGTTGGTGCGGCGGGAAAGGAAGAAGCGGAGTGCTTTGAGTCCTTCTTGATGGGGGATGGAGGTGTACAGGGACTGGGTGTCCATCATGAAGATAAGGCGTTGGGGGCCGGGGAAGCGAAAATCCTGGAGGAGATGGAGGGCGTGTGTGGTGTCCCGAACGTAGGTGGGGAGTTCTTGGACTAAAGGGGACAGAACCGTGTCGAGGTACGCGGAGATGAGTTCAGTGGGGCAGGAGCAGGCTGAGACAATGGGTCGGCCGGGGCAGTCAGGTTTGTGGATTTTGGGCAGGAGGTAGAAATGGGCGGTGCGGGGTTGTGGGACTATGAGGTTGGAGGCGGTGGATGGGAGATCCCCTGAGGTGATGAGGTTATGGATGGTCTGGGAGATGATGGTTTGGTGGTGGGAGGTGGGGTCATGGTCAAAGGGGCAATAGGAGGAAGCGTCCGCGAGCTGGCGTTTGGCCTCAGCGGTATAAAGTTCGGTGCGCCAAACTACTACCGCGCCTCCCTTGTCTGCCGGTTTGATGGTGAGGTTGGGGTTGGAGCAGAGGGAGTGGAGGGCTGCACGTTCTTAGGGTGAGAGGTTGGAGTGGGTGAGAGGGGTGGACAGGTCGAGTCGGTTAATGTCGCGGCGGCAGTTGGCTATAAATAAATCGAGGGCGGGTAAGAGGCCAGCACGGGGTGTCCAGGTGGATGGGGTGTGTTGGAGGCGGGAGAAGGGGTCGTCAGAGGGTGGGCGGGAGTCTTGGTTGTAAAAGTAGGCACGGAGGCGAAGGCGGCGGAAGAATTGTTCAATATCTCGCCGCGTGTTGAACTCATTAATCCGAGGGCGTAGGGGAATGAAGGTGAGGCCTCTGCTGAAGGCAACCCCATGCCCAGTTCTCCAGAAATTCTTTTGCACTCACTTGCAAAGACAGAATGATTTTGATTTAAATTTCAAGAGAGCAGCTCAAATCTTCAGCTGAGGAAATGAAGGAGACACTTTTATGAAATCTGCTTCTAATTGCTTTCTTGATACCAAGAGGACAGCAGGATCTCAAAAAAGAACAGTTTAGACAATTAGCTGGAAATCATCTGGTTTAGTTCCCCAGCTCACCAGCTTTTGTGGTTGCACTGGTGTTTGAGCAGCAACACCCCCTTGACCATTATCAGTGCATCTTGATTTCGGATTAGTCTCCAAGTTCTCTTAATGGTTAGCCTTTTTTCTGTAGTAAAGTTATGGAGACTCCAGCAGACATTGATGATTTTAGAAAATTAATTATCTGTTCAAAAAGTTCTTCAGTCAAAATTTCATGTGAGACTGGTTTTCAGTTCTCTGATGCTTAGCTTTAGATAAGCTGGGGTTTTACCTTTCTATAACTTATTCATCTTTATTGCAGTTGCACCTCAGATCAGTTTTGGGATCTATGCAATACCTACTTGTGGATTTATAATTAGCTAAATCACTGACAGAGAGGGATATCGTGCATTCCACTTTTCAACATGATGTTGAGTTCTTGCATGTGTCAACCAGCTGAGAAAGTAAAATATTTACATTCATAGGTGATGATATATATTAAACTAAATTGTTGATTGAAATAGAGGCACTCACTCCAGCCTGTTCTGTTTTTTTAAGGCACTGTGATTCCTTGTGTTCTATGCGTACACAGCATTATGTATATAAAAAGAGAATTTTAAAAGGAAAAATCTCCATTCATCTGCTGATGCCCATTTGAGACTATTTAGAGTTTGGATTCAGCAGTGTTATTACAACGTCTGCTGGTGATCTCAGGTTTGCAGTTGTCAAGCAATGAGTCAGGAAAGCCATGGATCATCAACCATAAGTTTTTACTGAAGTCACAGGCATTATCTGAAATCTAGTTATATTGAATTTCTCCTTTTCCAACCACTTGATAGATTTCTTTCCTGGTTTCCGAAGAGACTTTCATACTGTTGGCAGAGGACCTTAACCTTAAACTAATTTTCCAATCCTAATAAGTATACAGATTTTGACTGAATTAATTTTGGATATGGAGAAAATATGCTGCTGCAGTTTCAGAAACTGTTTCCGCTATAGCATATCAATTAAGTGCCAGCTGTAGCTCAGCTGTAGCTTTTGCATCTGAGTCAGAAACTTTTGGCTTCAAGTCTGTATCCAAAGACTGAGGAAAATCTAAGGCTTCTGAATTGTTGGACATGCCATCCTTAAGACAATATAAATCAATGTGGGTAGTAGATGAAGTTCAATGTGGAAAAGTGTGAGGTGATAATAAAATATAAGTAAAGTCATCATATTTTCCCCAAACCATTGGGCTTCTCTCCCATTAGATAGAGATGACCACTGGTGGTATAACGTGACCGTCACTACGCTTCAGGTGGGGACATGAGGCTGAAAAAGAGAGTCCATTATGGTTACCTCAGCTGATGCAGAAATTGAACCTACATTGTTGGCACTACTCTGCATTATAAACTGGCTGTCCAGCCAACTGAACTAATCAATGTCCATGTGAAACGATATACTTTGTTATAAAGAACAAGAGGGCATTCTGAGCCAGTATACAATAAAGAGTGCTACTATAAAGTCTATGCAGGAGCAGAGATCTGGGTATATATGTACATAAGCCATTAAACGTTAGAGGGCTGGTTTAGGGAGCAGTTAATAATGCATGCAGTATTTTAGGTTTTGTTAAAGAGAGTTGGGTAAAACAGCAGGGAGGTTGTGCTGAACTTTAAAAGCAACATGTTTGATCTCAGCTAGAACATTGTGTACAGTTCTGGGTGCCACAGAAAGGAGGGAAATGTATTTTAAAGAGTGCATAAGAGGCTTACAAGAAATGTCCTGGGATGAGAAACCAGTATTCTGGGGATAGTTTGGAGGTTGAGACTCTGTTCCTTGAAGAGGAGATCTAATAGAAATTTTCAGGATCATGAGGGGTCTTGATAGATAGGAAGAAAATGTTACTGTTTATAACAGGAGCAAACACAGCTAACTTGATATGATAAAAAACTTGTTCAGCCAGTGAGCAGTTAGGGGCTGGAATGCACCGCCTGGAGATTTTAAATTAACTCGTTCAGATATGTTATGACAAATGTTTGAGGGAGGTGGGACTTGAACCATACCTTCTGGTCCAAAGGCAATGCAACACAAGACCCTTTTTCTTTTCAAATTTTAGATTAGATTACTTACAGTGTGGAAACAGGCCCTTCGGCCCAACAAGTCCACACCGACCCGTCGAAGCGCAACCCACCCATACCCCTACATATACCCCTTACCTAACACTACGGGCAATTTAGCATGGCCAATTCACCCGACCTGCACATCTTTGGACTGTGGGAGGAAACCGGAGCACCCGGAGGAAACCCACGCAGACACAGGGAGAACGTGCAAACTCCACACAGTCAGTTGCCTGAGGCGGGAATTGAACCCAGGTCTCTGGCGCTGTGAGGCAGCAGTGCTAACCACTGTGCCACTGTGCCGCCCACTGTGCCACCATGCCGCCCACCCTCTATATGAAAAAAAATTACTTTTAAATCAGCCTGTTCCGATATGTTATGGCACACCCAAGGAGTGGATGAAACTTGCACATTCTGACCCAGAGGTATGGATACTACCATTACATCACAAGACTGCTTTCTTTTCACTGTACCACATTAGAAAGGCATCTGGATCTAGTTTATAAAACACTCCGTGATGTATCCAGGTGGCCAGGCCATTGCCAATTACCAATATTCAAAACCCATATTCAATAAGTTCCACATGGAAACTAATCCATGATTTCCAAGACCCTGGTAGGGTTTATCACTGCACTGAATGCCTTTCCAGTAGAGGAAATTAATGGAATTAAGGAGTGACAAATCCTTGTGAAGTAGCAGTGCCAACTGCTAAGCCACTGCACCCACCTAGGGGACACTGTTTTAAAATTAGGGTCCCGTTTCAGGACAGAGATGAGGAGAACTCTTTTTCTCCAAGAGGATTATACAACTTTGGAACTCTCTGCCTTTCAAAGTGGTAGAAGTGGGGTCATTGAATATTTTTAAGATAGAGGTGAATAAATTCTTATTAACCAATGGAAGCATTGGATATTGGGGGGAATATGCATTGTGAAGCAGAAACAGATCACACATGAGTTTATTGTGTGACAGCACAAGATAAAATGGTAGACTTCTCCTATTTCACATATTTTGAGTGTTTCACATTTAAGCTTTTCTTATCATTTACTCACCATTTCTTTGGAAGGAGTTGAGTTTTAATGAGTTAACTTTTACAACGCTCTGTTCATTCTTTAAAAATGTACTTGTGCTATACTTTTAACACAGATTTTTACCAATCAAATAACAGCTCATTCTTCATTCAACACATGTGAAATTACCTTTTACTGTATTTTCTTGGCCAGCATAATCCCCACTGTGCTTGTCAGTGCTTAAAAGAACTTCTTATTCTTTCCAAAACTTCATTGCAATGAAATAAAAAAAGTTTATTTTATGTGTATAAAATATTTCAAAACTAGGTATTTAGCCAGAACAATTATGCAGAGTTACAAATATTGAGTATTTTAAAAATATTCATGGGCTTTGTGTGTCTCTGACCACCAGTTATTGCCCATTTTTAATAAACCTGGAGGTACTGTGGTGCTGTGAGGAAGAGAGTTCCACAATTTTATCCCAGTGAAAGTAAAGGAACAGCAATGCAATTCCAATCAGCATGGTGTGTATCTTGGAGGGAAGCTTGCAGCTAGTGGCATTCTTATGTCCTTATCTTTCTAGGTGGTAGTGATTGTGTGTGTTATAAAGTGCTGTTGGAGCTGTTTCAATGAATTACAGCCATATATCATGTACATGTTACTTACTGCTACCACTTAGTAGTAGTGAGATGAAAAAGCATTGAAGGTGGACAATGGGATACCTGTCAAGTGGGCTGGTGTCGAGCTTCTTGAATGTTGCTGGAGCTGCACTTATCCAGATATAGTGGAAAGTTTTCCAGCATACACCTGACTTATGCCTTGTAGATGATGAAATGGCATTGGAAAGAAATGTGCTGAGTTACTCACTGTAGAATTCCTAACCCCTGACCTACTCTTATAGCCACAGTATATGTTTGGCTGGTTATCAGGACTTTGATAGTGAGAGAGTTCAACCAAGATAATGCAATTGGACATCAAGCTTTGTTAATTGTATTTTCTCTTGTTAAAGATGGTCATTGCTTAGCACTTTTGTGACACTTAACAACACAAGACTGCATTTTGTCTATTCTTGCTGTATATGGACACACATTGCTTCAATACCTGAGGTGTCATGAATTGTACCGAACATTGTTCAACCATTGGTGAACATTCCTACTTCTGACCTTGTGATAGAGAGAAGGCCATTGATGAACAGCTGAAGATGGTTGAGCTCAGGACTCTAACCTGAGGAACTCTTCGAACTCTTGTGATGCTGTGGTAATGTCCCTACCTCTGAATAAGAAGGCCTGTGCTCAAGTTCCACCTTCTTCAAAGGTGTGTCATAATATTTCTGAACAGGGTTATTGGAACACATCTACCCTGAGGAACTCCTGCAGGGATGTCCTGGGATTCTGATGATTGATGTCCAACAGCCACAACCATCTTCCTTTTTGCTAGCTATGGCATCAACCAGCAGAGAATTATCCCACAGTACACATTGACTCCAATGTTACTGCTGCTCCTTCATACCAGACTCAATTAAATGTGGCTTTAATGTTCAGGGAAATCACTGATTGCCATTTTTGTGGACCCTCAACCAGTCGATTGATTAGTTCCTGCAATCTACGATTTCCATTCTTGCTTTCAGCCTCATGGCCAATTTCTTTCTCGTTGACAATGTTTTAGGAATGACCCTTTAATAATTGTTATGTACCAAATAAAGCAAGGGATCCAATACTAAGCCCTATGGAGTGTCAAAATAACCTGCTGTTAATGACGCTATACTTCCTGCCATTGGCCCAATTTTGGATCCATCTTGCTCATTTCCCTTGCATCTTGTGGATTTTCTATTTTTCCACCAGTTTGCCACGTTTGACCTTGTCAATAGTCTTGATAAAATCCTTACAATATTGTATGTATTGCACAGAGAAAAGATTGATCTTTTGACTCATAACAACCAGCCATTATTGTTCAATCTTGAACAGCATTTTGCATATTAATACTGTAAGAAATAGAAACAAGAATAGGATGTTTGGCCCCTGGAGCTTGCTCCATAATTCACTAGGATCCTGGCTGATCCAGCATGCCTCACACCTGCTTTTCTGCCTTTTCACATTACTATCAATTCCCCTGCTGATCTGGAATCTATTTATCTCAGCCTTAAATGTACACAGGGACTCTGTCCCTACTGGTCTCTGTGGCAAGGAGTTCCAAAAACCTAACGAAGAGAAGAAAATCTGCTTTATCTCAGTCTTAAATTGGTGCCCCTTTATTCTGAGACTATGCGCTCTGGTCCTAGTATCTCCCATGAGGGAAAATATGCTCACAGCATTTACCTTGTCAAGCTCTCTAAGAATTCTATGTGTTTCAGTGAGATCACCTCTCATTCTTCTAAATTCCAATGAGTAGAGTCCCAATCTGGTTAAACCTTGCTCATCCCTCCATACCAGGGGCCATTGTAGTGAACCCTTGTGAACTGTCTCCAATGAAATACTACCTTTTCTTAAATAAGGAGATCAAAATTGCTCACAGTCCTCCAGATATGGCGTCATCAGCTGCTTGTATGATTGCCTCCTTATAGGCTTTTTCTTTCAACTTAATACTTCCCTTAACTTTTTCGATTAGTCATAGTTGGTTTATCCCTCTCTTAGAACCTTTATTACTTACTGGAATATATTTTTAACTGAGAGCCACGAATTACTGCCTTAAATGTCTGCCACAGCTCGCTTCCTGTCATTCCTGCTCTTTCTGCCAGTTCACTTCAGCCAACTCCAATCTCATTTCATTGTAATTCCCTTTATTTAAGTTAATAATATCCACCTCCACTTTCTTACATCCAAGATCTCTAACTCAGACTTGAAGAGCATAACATGACAACAAATACACATTATCAAGTTTTCAATTCAATTCCTCCGTAATTTCACAAATTATAAATGGGGTCAATTTATTAACTTGTGTGAAATCACAGACATATTTATCACTCTATAGCTATGTTGTAAATACTGTAATTTTAATCTTTGCTGCAGTAAAATGACAATATTTACTGTTGATTTATGCCCTTATAATGAAAAGGGAAAGGCTGGCATAAGCTCTTGCACACTTATGATCAAAATGCGACATTTGCCCTTTTGTACTAAAAGATTGCTTCAGTTTTGTGCCAATGTGTCTCAGTACGTGGAAAAATCCGCACTGAAATTACTGGATCTCCCGTGACATGACTCATGGACAAGATTTAAATAAACCATTTTTGGAACACTTTCCCGTACAGTATATTTTGTGTACAAGAAGACAGAAAGTTGTACCTAAGCCACAGTATGCAAGCAAATAAATTCCCAACCAATACACACTCCAGTGACTGCCATAATTAAATCTGTTTTTATCAACATTTCTTAAACTGTTACCTTTTGCTTTGTTCCCTGCTTTTGCAGACACTGAAGCTTTAACTATTGTGGCAAATGCCTCAGGGATAGAGATGGGTAATTATCGATCAGCAATGGTCCAACTGAATGGTGGAAGAATGTTGGCAAGCAGTGTGGGCTATATTTGTTCCAATATATTTTTTAACCTATTTCAACCAATGCATATGAGACAGGCTTGCAGTACAATGATGGAGCATATAAATAAGTAGAAGAACCAAACATACGCCACTCCTGCAGTATCAGTAATGTTAAACTTGAGGATTATGTTTCTGAAAACTGCACTATCTGTAAAGGATAGCGATATTAGTATTTTAACAAATGGGTCTTAGAGTTAATGTTAATAAATTTTTCCTGTGTAGTCTATTAGACATTGAATCATTGGTCAGCCATAAAGTGATTGCACTGCTGCATAGATTTCAGAAAATCACAAGAACTTTAAGGTAGCTAGATGACATTATGACAGGTGATGCTGTGGTATAAAAGGTTTCCATCTTAATTTCTGTCAAGTCAGTCCATTAGCCAGTCAGTTGGGTAGACAGTCAGTCAGTTACTTAGCAATCAGCAATGATGGGCTAAATGTTTCCAACAGATCTGACATCCCATGCATTGACCTTATCCATTTAAATACAAATACTGCTGCTTGGAATGGACGCCTGAAACCTTTTACATCATTGAGACAGCAGAATCATCTATCACTGGTCTGCCAGCATGCATGGAACTTATCATATATGAATGGAGCCATATTGATTTTATGAGTGATTTTATTGTCATGTGTTTTCTATAGTGAAAAATGCAGTAAAATACAGTGAAAAGCTTCCACTGACACCATGACCTGGCATCATTTTGAATAGTTTAAGAATAATAAAAGAAAGATAAAGCTTAAAAGCATTTATAACCTTTCCACCATTGATTTGCTGCTGCCAAAGCCATACCCAACCAATATTGAACTCACTGCTCCTCAGGGTCTGTCTCTTGTCACTGGGCATATCTCATCAATGGTGTCTCAGCTCATGTAGCAGCTGATGCTAAGCCCTGTGCTCACTCCTCTGCCACCTGCCTCCTCAACGTCATTGCCACAGTCCCACTCCAGGATCACCAGCCATTGCCATGTGGCAGACCCCATCAGAACCACTTTCCCACCACCTTCTGCCTTCCTCATTGATGCCACCACTGACAATGCTGCCATGACCATCCTCTCTCTCTTGAAGGTAAGTAGAAGCAAAAATTAAAAAGAAAAAGGAATGCGAAAAGAAGAAAGTAAAAACATGCATCCCATGCAAGATACATAAATGGATATTTGCAGTTGCACTGTTAGCATTCTTTAGCTTTTCTGACAGCCGATAAGTTTTATCTAAATAATAATGTAACTTTGCCTTAAATAAAACTTACTCGCAGAGAGTCTTCTCATTCCTCAATTGACTATTCAGACATTGTAATAGATTGCGGTATTTGAGGAGAAATTTACTCAAAATTTAATCAACTGTTGATACTTCGTGTGGCCATTCAATTCAACAACAAGTATATTTACATTGAGTTCAATAAATTTAAAAGATATAACAATTGGATTGAATAATAAAATAAATATTGCAGTATTTGAGGGATATCATTTTTGCCCGTTTATCAAGAGTGCCAGTTCATAAGGAGGAGGTTAAAACAAAGTTTGCTGCATATATGATTCTTAGGGGGCTTGCCAGAGTAAAAATGAAAATGTTTCTTTCCCCTAGTGGAAGCGCAGGACCAGAGGGAATGTTATCAGAGTAAGTAAATCAGAGGAGAGAGAGATCTTTTTCTCTCAGAGGATAGTGAATCTGTGGAATTCTTTACCACAGAGGGGGATTGAGGCTGAATTGCTTAAGGAAGAGATAAACGTATTTTTAATCAATAAGTGAATTAAGGGCAGGAGAGTAGAGTCATAGAGATATAGAGCACGGAAACAGACCCTTTGGTCCAACTCGTCCATGCCAACCAGATATCCCAACCCAATCTAGTCCCACCTGCCAGCACCCAGCCCATAACCTCCAAACCCTTCATATTCATATACTCATCCAAATGCTGTTTAATTGTTGCAATCCTACTGGCCTCCACCACTTCCCCTGGCAGCTCATTCCACACACGTACTACCTTCTGCATGAAAAAGTTGCCTCTTAGGTCTCTTTTATATCTTTCCCTGCTCACTCAAAACCTATGCCCTCTAGTTCTTTCCCCAATCCCAGGGAAAAGACTTTGTCTATTTATCCTATCCATGCCCCTCATAATTTTGTAAACCTCTATAAGGTCACCCCTCAGCCTCCGATGCTCCAGAGAAAACTGACTTAGCCTATTCAACCTCTCCCTATAGCTCAAATCCTCCAACCCTGACAACATCCTTGTAAATCTTTTGTGAACCCTTTCAAGTTTCACAACATCCTTCCATTAGGAAGGAACCAGAATTGCACCCAATATTCCAAAAGTGGCCTAACTAATGTCCTGAACAGTTACATCATGACCTCCCAACTCCTGTACTCAATACACTGACCAATAAAGGAAAGCACACCAAACGCCACCTTCACGATCCTATCTACTTGTCACTCCACCTTCAAGGAGCTATGAACCTGCACTCAAAGGTCTCTTTGTTCAGCAACACTCCCCAGGACCTTACCATTCAGTGTATAAGTCCTACTAACATTTGCTTTCCCAAAAATGCAGCATCCCAAATTTGTTTAAATTAAACTCTATCTGCCACTACTCAGCCCATTGACCCATCTGATCAAGATCCCGTTATAATCTGAGGTAACCTTCTTCACTGTCCACTACACCTCCAATTTTGGTGTCATCTGCAAACTTACTATCTAGACTTCTTATGCTCACATCCAAATCATTTATATAAATGATGAAAAGTAGTTGAACTAGCACTGATCCTTGTGGTACTCCACTGGTCACAGGCCTCCAGTCTGAAAAACAACCCTCCATCACCACCCTCTGTCTTCTACCTTTGAGCCAGTTATGTATCCAAATGGCTAGTTCTCCCTGTATTCCATGAGATCTAACCTTGCTAATCAGTCTCTCATGGGGAACCTTGTCTGAAGTCCATATTGATCATGTCCACCATTCTGCCCGCATCAATCCTCTTTGTTACTTCTTCAAAAAATGCAATCAAGTTTGTGAGATATGATTTCCCATGCACAAAGCCACGTTGACTATCCCTAATCAGTCCTTGCCTTTCCAAGTACATGTACATCCTGTCCCTCAGGATTCCCTCCAACAATTTGCTCACCAATGATGTCAGGCTCACTGGTCTATAGTTCCCTGGCTTGTCCTTATCACCCTTCTTAAATAGTGGCACCATGTTAGCCAACTTCCAATCTTCCGGCACTACAAGGGATGAGGGTTCTCAGATTGTCCGTGATCTTATTATTTTTCAGTAAGGCATGTTCTGTTTAATAACCCACTTCTGCTCCTAAACGTTCTGGTGTAAGTCAGTTTTCCTTAATTACTCATGAAAAATTAGTTTTTCATGCATTTGGTTCTGCAGCATGTATGTCAGTATATTCTATGTAGATCATTAAAGCTGAACTGTTACTATATTCCCTCTAGATTGTGTCATATATGCATATATTCCAGTATCAATTGCATTCAGATGCAGAAATGGTACCTAATTTTCTCTTGTAGCTTAGGACTACTCAGCCACTGCCAGACTGAGATCAACTTTTGTGGCACACCGGGTGGTGCTTTTACTCACTAAGCCATCAAGTGCATTAACCCAAGGCTTTTTAAAACACCAGTTATGAAAACATTTTGCTTTTCCAAATTATTGCTATTAAAAATGATGTGATCCAAAAATGTTTGTAGTTCTGGGAATTATTTGGAGTGCTCAACAAAATATTTAATGCAACACAAATGTCATGTTGATTTATTAGCTAATTATAGAATTGTGGTTATGGTTTTCAAGGTATTCATTTCCAGTGAATTCAATGATAATTTTATTTTAAATTCCTAAGTTTTGGTTTTTAATGTGTGCCATTCATCTCATCAAAAAGCTTATTTACGTAGCTGTAAAAACAGCAAATGTGCGAGTCTGGAGACTGACTGTTGTCTTTATTTGAAGAGGACTGCTGGTTTGTGCTTAAGGCCCAATTTTATGTGGTCAGAACTGTCTGAGGCTACAGTCCTTGGTGTATCTTTCAGACAAGAGGCAAGACTGGCATTTATGTTGGCATGGCTTGAGCTATCAGCTGGCTAGCACATTTGAAAGTATTTTCTGGACAATGAAATTCTTTTCATCATTACCTATTAAAAACACTTGAAACTGATTTTGGTTTTCTCTGGCTTAATCTTCATAGATTATACAATAAAGTAATTGCATGTCCATTGTCACTGTATTTTTTTCACAAAAAGTTACCCAAATCTAAGAAAAGTGGAAACCAGAATTTATTTTGGGGGTTTGAATATTATGATAACAGACATGAAGATGAAAGTGTCAAACAGGAAATTTGTTTTGAGACAAGATGAATAAAATTAAAATCATTTAATGCATTCCAATTCACAATTTCTATGAAAAACCATACTTTCTTAATATTACATTCTATAATTAATTTCTCCAAGTCAGTGCTAATCATCATACAAGAGGAGTAATTTATTATTTTGTGAGATATACAAACTGCCTCATAAGCGTGAGAAACAATGTTAAGGAATTTTTTTTCAGTAATCCATTTTTAAAGATCATCAGCTACAGAACAATATAGGTTAATAGTAATTCTTACCTGCTTTGAAGTGCTAACACAGTAGTTTTTCTTCAGTCTTGGAAATTCCTAATTAAGGGTTCCAGTAATGGAAGTGTCCATGTCGGATCTGTGAGTAGATAATATGTGGACAACATCATAAACAAAATATAATTT
Organism: Hemiscyllium ocellatum; assembly: GCF_020745735.1. Lineage (NCBI taxonomy): Eukaryota > Metazoa > Chordata > Chondrichthyes > Orectolobiformes > Hemiscylliidae > Hemiscyllium > Hemiscyllium ocellatum. Next base: position 63,408,020 of record NC_083401.1, on the reverse strand, counting down.
CACTAACAGTGCTCCTGAGCCCTCATGTCAACAACAATGAAACATTTTGTAATGCCCTGATGGAACGTGGCATGGAGTCTTCACAGGTGGTAATGTAATGCTAAGGATAAGGAAATCTGAAATTTGTAACATCATCCCCTAAGTGTGCATTGCACAATCAAAACATTCATGCTGTTCTGACAAAGTGGCAAGCCTCTTTGATTGCCCTCCATCATTCCATAAAAAAGAAACTCTTCCACATCACAGACAATGTTCCTACTTATTATATTTGCATACCTGACATGACAAGAAGGCAGTGGTGTGGGCAGTGTACTGGTCAGGATTCCTTGAACCTATAATTTGGAAGATGCAATTTGGGCAATGAATGAGCTACCGATGAAATGCAATTTGCTGCTGGTTGGATGGCAATACTGAAGTAGAGGATACATGATTGATGCAATTAGACTTTACAGGATCTCTCATTCAAACAATTTTACTCCAATGTTGTAAAGAGAAACAATTCCACTCCGCTTACTGTGCCTGTGCTAGTAGCCAATTTGTTGCCATATCGACATTGGATCAAAGATGGAAGGTTTCAATTTTGTGCCCCCGGAAGTGACTAACAGGTTCCAGCTGTGGCACGTGATGATTTCTCATCCTTCATGATCTCTTTTGGTGTGCTATCTCTGTGACCCTTATGATCTTTCAGCTTCTCATAGTTCCCATTCAGACTATACAACCATTAATTGCTCCACTTTAACCTCAGAGCCATGGTTTTGTGACTTGGCATGCTTTGTTGGCAATATATTCTCCTGATGTAAAATTCAGAGTGATAGTGATCTAGAAATCAGCACCCCCATTACCCACATTGTCTACCTCCACAGAGGTCTCCATTCACTCTGGTAGTCCATGTGATTCCACCTTTCTATCCTGAATTGGCCCTTTATAATGTAACCATGTCCGTAGTGACCACATCCCAGGAACCTATTTCCCAGATTTTAAATGCCCACAATCCTCAGGACTCTTTGACTGTAACCCTTGGAACCTTGGATGACAAGAGAAATAATGAGCTTAGTCAGTAAGAAGTATATGTATGTAAGGTTGAGGAAAATGAAAACAGTTCACTTAGGCCACAATTAGAATACAGAGTTCAATTCTGGTCTCCCTGCTGTAGGAAAGATATTGTGAAACAAGAAAGATTTACAAGGATGTTGCTGCGATTGGAGGCTTTCAGCTATAGGGAGAGGCTGTATAGGCTGGGGCTATATTCCCAGGATCGTTGAAGGCTGAGGTGTGACTTTATAGAAGTTTATAAACTCATGAGGAGCATGGATAAGGTGAATAGCTAAGGTATTGTCTTCAGGGGAGGAAGGCATTGGCTTACGGTAAGAGGGGAAATATTTAAATGAGACCTAAGGGGCAACATTTTCATGCAGAGGGTGGTGTGTGTACAGAATGAGCTGCCAGAGGAAGTGATAGAGGCTGATACAATAACAACATTTGGATATATGAATAGAAAGGATTTAGAGGGATATGGGCCAAATGCTGACAAATGGGAATACATCTATTTAGAATATCTGGGAAGCATGGTCACGTTAAACTGAAGGGTCTGTTTCCATGCTGTACATCTCTATGCTTCCATGACTGTATGTCAGACTGAGACCTTGAGGAATATAAAGGAAGCAGGAAAAACTTGAATAAGGAGTTAGGAGGCTTAGGAAGGGCAATCAAATGTTCTTGGCAAATAGGATGAAGGAAAAACCCGAGGCTTTTTATTCATATATAAGGGTAGCTAAGGAAAAGGTACTCCACCCAAAGACAAAGGAGGGAATTTACGTGCTGAGCCAGAGCATGTGGGTGAGATTCTTACGGATACATTGTATCTGTATTCACAAAGGAGAAGGTCATGCTGAATGGCGTGTCCATGGATGGGAGTATGTTGATGTCCTCGAACATGTTATAGAGTCATAGAGTCATAGAGATGTACAGCATGGAAACAGACCCTTCAGTCCAACCCGTCCATGCCGACCAAATATCCCAACCCAATCTAGTCCCACCTGCCAGCACCCGGACCATATCCCTTCAAAACATTCCTATTCATATACCCATCCAAATGCCTCTTAAATATTGCAATTGTACCAGTCTCCACCACTTCCTCTGGCAGCTCATTCCATACACGTACCATCCTCTGTGTGAAAAAGTTGCCCCACAGATCTCTTTTACATCTTTCCCCTCTTACTCTAAACCTATGCCTTCTAGTTCTGAACTCCCTGACCCCTGGGAAAAGACTTTGCTTATTTACCCTATCCATGCCCTTCATAATTTTGTAAACCTCTATAAGGTTACCCCTCAGCCTCCGACGCTCCAGGGAAAAGAACCCCAGCCTGTTCAGCCTCTCCCTATAGCTCAAATCCTCACCCTGCAACATCCTTGTAAATCTTTTCGGAACCCTTTTAAGTTTCACAACATCTTTCTGATAGGAAGGAGACGAATTGCATGCAATATTCCAACAATAATGTCCTGTACAGCCGCAACAACTCTGTACTCAGTACTCTGACCAATAAAGGAAAGCATAACAAACGCCTTCTTTGCTATCCTATCTACCTGCAACTCCACTTTCAAGGATCTATGAACTTGCACTCCAAGGTCTCTTTGTTCAGCAACACTCCCTTGGACCTTACCATTAAGTGTATAAGTTCTGCTAAGATTTGCTTTCCCAAAATGCAGCACCTCGCATTTATCTGAATTAAACTCCATCTGCCACTTCTCAGCCCATTGGCCCATCTGATTAAGATCCCATTGTAATCTGAGGTAGCCCTCTTTGCTGTCCACTACACCTCCAATTTTGGTGTCATCTGCAAACTTACTAACTGTACCTCTTATGCTCACATCCAAATCATTTATGTAAATGACAAAAGTAGACAATCCAGCACCAATTCTTGTGGCACTCCACTGGTCACAGGCCTACAATCTGAAAAACAACCCTCCACCACCCTCTATCTTCTAGCTTTGAGCCAGTTCTGTATCCAAATGGATAATTCTCCCTGTATTCCATGAGATCTAACCTTACTAATCAGTCTCCCATGGGGAATCGAATGCCTTACTGAAGTCCATATAGATCACATCTACCGCTCTACCCTCATCAATCCTCTTTGTTACTTCCTCAAAAAACTCAATCAAGTTTGTGAGACATGATTTTCCCCAATCAGTCCTTGCCTTTCCAAATACATGTACATCCTGTCCCTCAGAACTCTCTCTAACAACTTGCCAACCACCGACGACAGGCTCACTGGTCTATAGTTCCCTGGCTTGTCTTTACCCCCCTTCTTAAACAGTGGCACCATGTTAGCCAACCTCCAGTCTTCCAGCACCTCACTTGTGACTATCGATGATACAAATATCTCAGCAAGAGGCCCAGCAATCACTTCTCTACCTTCCCACAGAGTTCTCGGGCACATCTGATCAGGTCCTGGCGATTTATCCACTTTTATGCATTTCAAGACATCCAGCACTTCCTCCTCTGTAATATGGACATTTTGCAAGATGTCACCATCTATTTCCCTACAGTCTATATCTTCCATATCCTTTTCTACAGTAAATACTGATGCAAAATACTCATTTGGTATCTCCTTCATTTTTTGTGGCTCCACACAAAGGCCGCCTTGTTGATCTTTGAGGGGCCCTATTCTCTCCCTAGTTATGAAAAAGGCAGTGCTGGGAGTTTGAAAGGCATTAAGGCAGACAAATCCCCAGGACCTGATGGGATCTATCATCGAATACTGAGGGAGGTGAGGGATGAAATTACTGGGTCTTTGTATGAAAGCTTTGCATCCCCTCTAGTCACAGGAGAGGTTCAGGAGAACTGGAGAATAGCCAATGTTCTTTTTTTTAAGAAGGGCAGCAGGCGATGATCCAGGAAATTACAGGCTGGTGAACGTTACAACAGTGATTGGGAAATTGTTGGAGAATATTCTTAGGGACAGAATTTACTCACGTTTGGAAAAATATCAATGACAGGCAGCATGACTTTATACAGGGACAGTCGTCCCTCACAAAATTGATTGAGTTTTTTTTGAGCAAGTGTCGAAAATGATTGAGTGAATGGTGTCCACATTGAATTTAGCAAGGCCTTTGACATGGTCCCTCATGGCCAAATTTGGAATATTATGTATAGTTCTGATCACTGCACTACCAGAAGTTTGTGGAGGTTTACAAGAAGGTACATAAAAGGTTTACCAGGATGTTGCCTAGTTTGGAATGTATTAGCTACGAGGATAGCTTGGTCAAACTTGGTTTGTTTTGAGTTGAACATTGGAGGCTGGCGGCAACCTGACAGAAGTTTACAAAATAATGAGAGGCATGGATAGACAGAACCTTTTTTCTCAAAATACAAATGTTAATTGCAATGGGACATGGATTTAAGGTAAAAGGGAGAATGTTAAAGCAATGTGAGAGGCAGATTGTTTTCCGCCAGCAGTTGCTGGAATGTGCTACCAGAGGAGGTGGTATATCATAGAACATAGAACATTTTGGTGCAGTACAGGCCCTTGATGTTGCACTGACCTGTGGAACCAATCTAAAGCCCATCTAACCTACACTATTTCATTTTCATCCATATGTTTATCCAATGACCATTTAAATCCCCTTCAAGTTGGCAAGTCTACTACTGTTGTAGGCAGTGTGTTCCATACCCCTACTACTCTCTGAGCAAAGAAACTACCTCTGATATCTGTCCTTTATCTATCACCCCTCAATTTAAAGCTATGTGCCCTTGTGCTAGCCATCAGGCATCCAAGGAAAAAGGCTCTCACTGTCCACCCTATCTAACCATCTGATTATCTTGTATGTCTCAATTAAGTCACCTCTCAACTTCCTTCTCTCTAACACAAATAGCCTCAAGTCCCTCAAACTTTCCTCATAAGACCTTCCCTCCATACCAGGCAACATCCTAGTAAATCTCTTCTGAATCCTTTCCAAAGCTTCCACAGCATTCCTCGATGCTGATACATTTAAGAGACATGTTAAATATATATATGAACTGATATACAAACAGGCAAGGATTAGACGAATGTCGACTACATAAAGGCATAAGAATTTTTGTTTCGAAAAGGCGTCATGTGTTGGTGCAAGCTTGGTAAGCTGAAAGGCAGTTCCTGTGCTGTGTTATTCTTTATTCTCTAACCCCACTCCCCAAACTTCTGATACATTCCTGACTATTGTTACACTCATTCCCAGGACTGACCATGGCCCATTTCCCAGACTGATTTGGCAGTAAGTGACTGACTGAGCACACCCCAGGGCTTATGCTGACATATCCACAGTATCCCAACTAACGAACCAGTTGACCCCTGGACTGATTGCACTTGCCCTGTAGGATTGACAATGGCACAGTCCTGGACTACAAAGGCAAGGGTTCCCCAGACTCTGGGAGGACCAACAACCTGCCTGAATCTGCACACCCACTGTGCAGTAATTGGACAAGACCTTTACTGGCTGTTGATAAATATGGTCTGAGGCTGGAAATAGCCAGCTTGTCTTGACAGGATATTAAGATTTAAGTGGCCTTTTCATACACTCCTGAAAAGACAATGAAAAGGCAACAGACAGCTTTTTGTTTAAAACCTGCCATTATTTAAATATCTACAGAAATGCAGCACAATCTCGTAGGCTCAACAAATATAATGTGAAGAAAAACATTTATGTCGCAAGGAGATGCAAATGACCTAGGACTCTGACCCTATTTTGTGTCAATGCTAATTTCATCAGGGATCTGTATGAACAGTGGGAACTCCAGTACTATGGTCACCTGACAAAGACCCGCTTGTGGTAAAACGATCTGGGGGTAAGTCCTTCTGCAAGATAAAGAGCCTCAAAGGGATGAGATCCACTGCAAAGCAGGAACGTTCCCTCAACATTTTTGAACAAGCAGAGAAGTAGGACAATAGTTTTTACCTGCAGATTTGAATAATCAATCCATATATTTGCTGCGGTTCTCAGTACAACATCAACAGAATCAAATCCAGAAAAATCCTGTTGGAAGGAGAGCTAGCAACTGAGTCACAGATGGGACCTGACAATTCATTGCAAATATCATTTATCATAAATGTGTAATACTTGTGTTTATTAGTGTTAAATTTAATTTGTCAAATAGCTGTCCAACTTTATTGCCAATTTATTTTTTGCAAATATTTGCTGCATTTTCTAAATGATTGCTCTCTTTATATCATCGTCAGTACCAAATTTGGCCAGCTAGTAGTGAGTTTTAGGTTCTGTGTCATTGATGGAGATCAGAAGATTGATCTTCACAAAGCTACTTTGAGCGCTTATGTGTATTTTTCACGTGCCTTTATTTCATTTCTTAAAACTCAATTTCTGATATCCAGTCAAATAGTCCACCTTGGATTCATCTGATGATAAATTCAGTTTGAAGTCTTCATGTGAAACATTTTGGAAGTTTTCTAAATATCTAAGTTAATTATATCAAAATCAATAATATCAAGGGGATGCAATAATCTACTTTAACCAAAGTACCACCACTAAATCAAATTTTTGTCATGTATAAGCTGGTCGTACTAATCCATACTGACTGTTTGCTAATAACTTCTTGCCATAGAAATTCTGGGCTCCTTCAACCAAAATTCTTGATCCTCCTTTTCTTAGATTTTTTTTTAAATTCTGAAGATGTCAGTGTGGCTGGCAAGGTTTGAAAGTACGGAACAATCTCAATTGTCCGAACGAGACAGGTGGGAAGTAATTTGTTCAGATAACTAATTTGTTTGGATAACTGATCTGATCATAAACAAAGGAAGCATTTACGGGACCTTGAGATTTTGTTCGGATTATCCGAAATTTGGATAATTGATGTTCCAATAACTGAGGTTGTTCTGTATTGCTCAGTTCCTCATAGAAAATCACTTTCTAAGGAGTATGTTGTCCACCTAGGATACTCCACATCAATGGTCATGGTTTCCTTGCATAGCTGATTATTCCAATTCTACAGCTGCATCTCCAACCACGCATTTGGCAGGTGTTTCCAGGCGATGGAATTGATCCTTGGCCTTGAGATCGTTGGACTTTCTTTAGACCATAAAATGTAGAACAAGAATTAGTCCATTTATCCCATCAAATCTGTTCCACTATTTGATCATGGCTAATATTGCCTTCTCCCCATAAGCCTTGATCCCCTGACTCATTAAGAGCTTATCTATTTCTGTCTTTAAATGCACTCAATGACTTGGCCTCCACATCACTCTATGGTTATGAGTTCCACAGTCTTACCAGCCTCTGGCCAAAGAAATTCTTCTCTATCTCAGTTCCAAAAGGTCATCTCTTCATTCCCTACTAGTGGAAACACCTTCTCCACCTCCATTCAATCCAGGCCTCTCGGCATTCTGTAAGTTTCAATCAAATCTCATTCATTCTTCTAAACTATATTGAGTACAGACCCAAAATCCACAACTGTTTCTGATATGACAAGCCCTTCATCACCAGGATCATTTTAAATCAATTTCCTTTGGTCCCCTTTAAGGCCAGCACAGCCTTCCTTAGATACAGGGCCCAAAACTGCTCACAATATTCCAAATGCAGTCTGACAAGAGACATGTACAGCTCTGGAAGAACATCTCTGCTCTTGTATTCTTGACTTCGTGAAATGAATGCTAACATTGCATTTGTCTTTTTAAGTGCCAACTGAACCTGCATGTTAATCTCAAGAAAATCCTGAACTAGGACTGTCATCTCCCTTTGTGCTTCAGATTTCCAAAGTATTTCTACATTTAGAAAATAGTCTAATCCTCTATTCTTCCTACCAAAGTGCACAACCTCACACTTTCCAATATAATATTCCATCTACCACTTCTTTGCGCACTCTCTTTGTCTGTCCAAGTACTTCTTCAATCTCCTCTTCAAGCTGTGTTCCATCATGTCATTCTGGTGCTACCCACCCTTTGCCATATGCATGTCAGTATTGGAGACTTGTGACACAGTGGTTAGTGCAACTACCCTAGATAAAGATGCTTTGAATTCAATCCTGCTCCAGGGACCTGTAAATCTTTCTTGTTATATCTGTGGCAAGTGAAAGTCTTCTAATTAGCCATTCTCAAGCTGCCAGCCCCAGATCTGTTCCAGAAAAAATTATTGCTGTGGAATCAAACATAAACATATGCCTTGTTTGCCTGATTCATCACTATATGTGAGAAAAGTTACTTCAGGTGTTGACTTTGCAAATTATCATGTTCTTAGAACATTATATTTGTACTCCAGGACCAGCTCCCAAAAGTTTGATGTCTGCACCTAGTCATTTGATCATTACAATATATTCTAATCCATTGTATCAAATCGCATTCCTGAAGAAAAGGGCATCTACTGTGCAAAGGAGAATTGCATTATTTGAATTACATCTTGTTTAACTTTACTATTGTAGTCAAGTTTGAAACTCATACAGTTATAGAATCATAAAGTTAACAGCACAGAAATGGACCTTTCAGTCCAATACATCCATGCTGACCAGATATTTTCAATTAATCTAATCCCATATGCCAGCATTTGGCCCATATCCCTCTAAACCCTTCCTATTCATATACCCATCCAGATGCCTTTTAAATATTATAATTGTATCAGCCTTCACCACTTCTTCTGGTGACTCATTCCATACACGCACAACGCTCTGTGTGAAAAAGTTGCACCTTAATTCCCTTTTAAATCTTTCCCCTTTCACCTTAAACCTATGCCCTCTACTATTGGACTCACCTACACTGGGAAAAATACCTTAGCTATTTGCCCTATCCATACTTTCCGTGATTTTATAAACTTCCATAGGGTCACCCCTCAGCATCTGATGCTCCAGGCCTACTCAGTCTTTACCTATAGCTCAAACCCTTGAAAATCCAGCAACATCCTTCTAAATTTTTTCTGCACCCTTTCAAGTTTCACATCTTTCCTATAGCAGGGAGACCAGAATTGAATGCAATATTCCAAAAGTTGCCTAACCTATGTCCTGTACAGCTGCAACATGACATTCCAACTCCTATACTCAATGCACCAACCAATAAAGGCAAGTGCACCAAATGCCTTTTTCACTACCCTGTCCACTTACAAGGAACTATGCACCAGTACCCAAAGTCTCTTTGTTAAGCAACACTCCCCAAGACCCGACCATTGAGTGTATTATTCTTGCCCTGATTTGCCTTACCAAAATGCAATACCTGACATTTATATAAACTCCATCTGCCACTCCTTGGCACATCACCCATCTGATCAAGATCCTGTTGTATTCTGAGATAACCTTCTTCACTGTCCGCTACACCTCCAATTTTGGTGTCATCTGCAAAAGTACTAACCGATCCTCCTATATACACATCCAAATCATTTATATATACTTATTCTGCTTAAAGTGCTCACTGCATCTGGGCTGCAGCTGTTTATTAGTATTCTGAATATTCCCTATAACAAACATTTTACCATAAAGATCAAATGTCTACAACAATCCATTCAAATGCCATCAATGCAGTGTTGTGGCAACTGTATCCATGTGTTTTGCAGGACAAAGGTTAATGAGCTTTGATAATGTGCCTGCCAAATATCCAGGCTGTTTTTGTCATTAATTTACTAATCTTTTACCAGTTCTATAATTCACATGTTTCTTACTCTTCAATAAAATGAGAAATATTTGATTACTCTGCAAAATATATTTTTTCTGTGAGGAATATAAACAAGACTGCTTCGACATAGATAGTAATGGTAGTAGTATCATAGTAATTTACTTCTTGATCTTTTGATAAATGGGTCGTCTTGATAGCATGATGACCCTGTAATACTGGTGCCATTTTACTTTTCCATTTCTAAAGCCCCAAATGTTCCCGAACAAGATTCCCAGTGTTACGATCCCTGTGAAGAGCATTAAAACATTAAAGAACAATATTTCCCTCATGACCCCAATGGTTAAAAAAAGGGATAAATTTTCACTTTTTACAACTTATGTTATGATCTCTCTGCCCACTGATCTCTCTGCACTCTGATCAATCTGCCCACTGATCTCCCTGCCTTGATCTCCCTGCCCACTGATCTCTCACTGCCCACAGATCTCCCTGCCCACTGATCTCTCTGCCCACTGATCTCTCTGCTCACTGATATCTCTGCCTAATGGCCTACTCCTGTTCCTACGTTCTATGTTTCTATGTGATAATTAAACAAAAACCAACATAAATTAACAGACAAATTAAGTTCAGTAGAAACTACAAATTATACTTCACTCATTGAACGATGGAGCCAGCTCAATACCTGAATGGCTGACTTATGCTTCTGTGTTCCTACGTCTTAATCACAGAATCTACAAAAGTTCATCCTTCCCAAATAGATTTCTTCATGGTAGTATAAGTTGGATGATTCCACTGACTGGCTCTTTGTGGCTGCTACCAGGATAGAACATAGAACATAGAACAATACAGCGCAGAACAGGCCCTTTGACCCTCGTTGTTGCGCCGACCTGTGAACTATTCTCAGCTCGTTCCCCTACACTATCCCAAAATCATCATGTGCTTATCTAAGGATTGTTTAAATCTCCCTATTATGCTGAGTTGACTACATTAGCAGGTAGGGCATTCCGTGTCCTTATCACTCTCTGCATAAACAACTTGCCTCTGACATCTGTCTTAAATCTATCACCCCTCAATTTGTGTTATGCCCTCTCGTACATGCTGACATCATCATCCTAGGAAAAAGACTTTCACTGTCTACCCTATCTAATCCTCTGATCATCCTGTATGCTTCTATCAAATCCCCTCTTAGCCTTCTTCTTGCCAATGAGAATAGGTTCAGTCTCTCAGCCTTTCTTCATAAGACCTTCCCTCCAGACCAGGCAACATCCTGATAAATCTCCTCTGCACCTTTTCCAATGCTTCCACATCCTTCCCGAAATATGGTCTTTTAGAAAACTGGGATAATCAATGGGGCGTGGCCAGCTGTCTAGCTGTACAGTTCAATTCTGTTCAGGTGTGAGTCACAGGGGAAACTGGAAGCTTTCTCTCTGTCCTCTGCCCTTATGATTTCGAACTGTAAGTTGCCCATGCCATTGTTTATTGTTTGTGCTAAAGGATGTGTGTATTTCGACTGTTACAAGTATTTTTGGAACAGTGTCATTAAGTTAAGTTTGGATATGATAAGTTATCTGGTAGTCTGTTTTCTGTTCTTTGTGTTTCATTCCATAATTTTGTAAGTAAATGCTGTTTGTTTAAAACCTGGCAGTCGACCCAGCTAGTTTAGTCTGGGTTATCCTTTATACATCCAGCTAAACAAACAGAATAGAATCGAATTGAATTGAATTTATTATCATGAGTACCATGGCACAGTGAAAAGTTTTGTCTGCGAGCAATACAGGCAGATCAAATAGTTAAGTAGCATAGATAGCAAATAATAGGAAAACAGCGGCAAAAACAAAAACACAAGTACAGACGAATGTTAAGAGTTTGTGAGTCCGTTCAGTACTCTAACAACAGTAGGGTAGAAACTATTTCAAAACCTGCTGGTGCGTGTGTTCAGGCTTCTGTACCTTCTCCTGGATGGTAGAGGTTGTAGAAAAACATTGCCAGGGTGGGATGGATCTTTAAGAATGCTAGCGGCCTTTCATTGACAGCAGGTCTGGTAGATGGATTCTATAGATGGGAGATTGGCCTTTGTCCGAGCCGAGTTCTCCACTCTCTGTGGAGGAGAAAGTGAAGTCTGCAGATGCTAGAGATCAGAACTGACAATGTGTTGCTGGAAAAGCGCAGCAGGTCAGGCAGCATCCAAGGAGCAGGAGATTCGACGTTTCGGGCATAAGCCCTTCTTCAGAAATCTTGAAGAAGGGCTTATGCCCGAAACGTCGAATCTCCTGCTCCTTGGATGCTGCCTGACCTGCTGCGCTTTTCCAGCAACACATTTTCAGCTCTCCACTCTCTGTAACCATCTCCAATCTTGAATGGTACAGTTGCCATACCAGGTAGTGATACATCCAGACGGAATGCTCTCGATGACACACCTATAAACATTGGTAAGAGTATTTGCCATCATGCCTAATTTCCTCAGCTGCCTGAGGAAGAAGATGCGTTGTTGGTCCTTTATAACCAGTGCATCCACATGAAGAGTCCAAGTAAGCTTGTTGTGGATAACCACTCCCAGGACACTCTCCACTCGTTCCACCTCTGTGCTGTTGATGTGTAGGGGGGCATGAGTAAAATCCCACCGAAAGTCTATAATGAGTTTCTTGTTTTGCCGGCATTGACAGCTGGTTTGTTCTCAGTGTACCTCCTGTCTGTAGTCTGTTTCATCGCCATCTGAGATTCGCCCAACTATGGTGGTGTCATCAGCGAAATTGTAAATGGCATTAGCCTGGTATTAGGTGATGCAGTCATGGGTATACAGTGAGTACAGTAGAGGGCTGCGTACGCACCCCTGGGAGACTCAGTGTTGAGTGTTAGTGACGATGAAGTATTGTACCCAATCTTCACTGATTGTGGCCTATGGGTCAGGAAACTGAGGATCCAGTTGCAGAGAGTAGGGCTTAGTCTGAGATCACTCATTTTAATAATCAGTCTCGAGGGGAAAATAGTGTTGAAGGCTGAACTGTAGTCAATGAGTAGGATTCTTACGTAGTTGGTCTTGGTGTTAAGATGTTCCAGGGAGGAGTGAAGGGAAAATGGCACTTTGCCAAATAACAAAGTTATGGTCTTGGCTTAAAAATGCTTTAAGGGGTCTGGCCTTGTCCATAACAATATTCAAACACATATTGCCATTTTACAGCTTCAGTTATCTGATCAACTGTCATTGTAACTGAAGTTACAAGAATGAAGCTAAACAGGCTGCTAGGACTGTGTTAGAACACTGCCTAATGGAGAACTATTTTATCCCTAAGGCTTTTGTGACATAACATCTTGTCACTGTTCAATGTGAGAGAAAAACATGTTGGAAAGCTTTCAAAGAGTTGAAAACATAAACTTCAATTGCACAATAGAAAAAATGAAGCAAAAAGCAATTGAGAAAAGCCACATTTAAATCTGGAAACTAACAGGGGTTGTTTACATTTTGAACAGCAATAAATTTGCAGCTAATGAATGATCACTTCATCCAATTCATATCTGTTGGATGTGGGTATCAATTAAATCCTATCTGGCTTGTTGTGCCTGACATTGTGCCATTCTTTCATGGTGAAGGTGCTGTCTCTCCTGCTCAATTTCCTCATCTTCCTCCTTGGATGGTTCCTTGGATTTTAGATTTAGATTTATTTAATATTGTCACTTCATTGATTGAATGATTGATTTATCATTGTCACATGTACCAATATACAGTGAAAAGTGTTGTTTAATGTGCTATACAGATAGTTCATACCATACAAAGTGCATCAGGGTAGCAAAACAGAGCGTAGAATGTAATGTTACAGCCAGAAGGTGCAGAGAGAGAGATCAACATTAACACTTGAGACATTTACACTTGGTACACTGTACCTAGGTACAGTGAAAACTATATAATGTTGCCATGCTCTGGCACCATCTTGGATTCAAAATAAATTACTGAGTAAATTGTATAAATGGTAAAATACTTCATAAATTGATATTAAATTGATGTTACTAAAAATATGGCACAACCTACAGTAGGAACTGAATTGAGGTATTTGTGGGCTGAAGATTGAGATCCCACATTGTTTCCCAGTGGATCCTTGACAGCAGCCACTTGCATAAAAATTTAATGTAGTTGTCATTTTGAAGCCCATCAGGATCGGATGGACACCTGCCCCTTTGGGTCACAAATCAGACGACATAGTTCTGTGACTGTGTCACACGAGATCCGCAGTCTGTGAACAGCAAGGTGCTTCACTGCTCTGGAGGAACTGGCATGGAAGATGATAGACTCTGGGCCTCCTGTATCTGCTATGTATTTTGAGGGCACATTCAGCAGTGACCTCTTCATGTGGACACAGTTTGGCAGCTACTGGAGATTGTTGTTAGTCCTGGGCTTTCTGACACATCTGTACAGTCTCCCTTTCACTGTAGATTTGTTGCATTGCAGTAACAACGATGATAATCCTTGCTGTGAGGTTTCTGCTCTGCTTGTTGTCTGTGGAGGTCAATTTTAAGGTTCTGCTTCTCATAGATGAATATCTTCAATTTGAAATGACTAATGACATGACCAAGATTGCTTGTGACCAATGTTTGCTGCACTGCACACAATGGGACACTAAAGGAATTTCATGTGCTCAATCACAGATGATTTCATTCGGTACTATGCTAGTTCCTGATTAATCTGATTGTCTTGAAAGGCCTCATGTCACTCATAAGCAGAGCCCACATGTTCAGACAGAAAAACAGCACTGACTCCGCACATTATACGTGGTCTCAGACATTTTTCATTTTCAGTGCGCATTTATGATTTGCCGGTTATGGAAAGAAATGTCAAAACTGCCAGCACTGAGCTTCCACATATTCCCACATGCCCTTAACTTGGGTCTTCATCACCCAAGATTATCCCTTGAGGCTCCACAGCTTAGTCATACCATTTAACCTGCCCAAGCTTGAAGCCATGGTGGTGGTGACTATCATTAATCATGGCCCTCTGCAGTATTCTACATTCTCCAATGCATGATCATTACCTTTTACATGTTGAGTTTCCCTGCCTATCTTTTATTATCCCAATCTCCAAAAGTGACTTTGCCACTTCCCTAATTTATTAATGATCTCTAATATCGCCCCTTGACATTCATTGAACTGAACCCAGGACTGACTGTGACTTACCCCTAGAGTAACTCTGATGGGCAGTCCTTACTGATGGCTGAATAGCTCCCTCACTGGTTTGTGTGCAGCTCCCCAGTTCACTTACCATGTCTTCTCAGACTTATTGAACATAACCGAATATCGTCTACTTATTGGATTGCAGAATATAGACCCTTGACCCTGACTGCCCTGAGTGAACAACTGATCATGTCCAGCCCCTCACCTGATAATAGTCTTGACCGACTACACTGGGATTCTCTTACTGAAGAGTATCTCCCTTGACTTGAGAAAGACCATACTCCTTAAACTTTGAGATATGGTCATTTGGATACTCTCCATGCAGTGTGTATTTCATGTATGGTGCTGCTCCATGTTGTGGTTGTGACTTTGACATAGCACTGAACCACCTCCACCCCCTGTTTGATGACAACTCACAATCATAACAACTTGCCATGCTTTGTGTCTGCATTAAAAGCCATGGTAAGACAGAAGTACTGTGAGCCCTTAAGATCTAGCTGGGAAGCAATGACAAAAATACAAGGTAGGACAAGACATGTCATGGCAAGGCAAGGCAGAGATGCTGTGAATGTCCTTAAGGCCCAAATGAGTGAGAATTAAGACAGCAAGTGAGGAGTTATGAGATGAAGTCTCATCCAGTCCATGAGAAGATTATCTGTTCCTGCATGCAAAGTGTTGTGCAGCAACAGTTTAATGAATGGTGCCAATGCATTCTGAAGTGCAGCATGAAAGTATGGAACTGTGTTGTTGCTAAGTGTAAGGCCTGTGGGTGGAAGTGGTCCTTGCAGTCACTGCCCATATTATGTGCCCTGAGATGTTAGTGACTGATGTCCAAAATGGAGCTCTGAAGAATTAAGTGGCAAGTTGTCATTGGCAGGTAACTGCTCTGATGGACTAGTCAGGAATTGTTTTGGGTGGGAGAATGGGAAACTGCATATAAATGAGTTGGGGGTTAATTAATAATTTCATACATGCTAATGTATGAAAATAGGCTTTTCACCAATTACTAATAAGAATCTTATCTCACTGTTAACACTTGATTGGATTAGTTCATTTTGAAGAAAATGCACTGTTTGTAAGAATAATCAATGAAGACATTCATGTAAAGATATCATCATATCTACATATCAATGAGAACTAATGTATTTGTCTTTGTATTATTTATGTTCAAAGGCCAAACATATTTCCTTCCCATTTGTTCTTAGTTGATCCTTGAGGGGGAGGGGAGGGGGAGCAGGTCCATGTCGTGGTCCACAACTACATAGGTAGGAAGAAAGGTGGGAATCTAAGGCAGAAATTCATGGAGCTAGTGTGAAAGCTTAGAGCTAGAACAAACAATGTTGTTATCTCTGGTTTGTTGTCCGTGCCACGCGCCAGTGAAGCAAGGAACAGGGAGAATGTGGAGCTCAACACGTGGATGCAGGGATAGTGCTGGAGGGAGGGTTTTGGATTTGTAGATGATTGGAGCTCTTTCTGTGGAAAGTGGGACCTCAATGAACAGGGTGGTCTTACCTGAACCTGAGGGGTACCAATATCCTGTGGTGGAAACCTGGGGGATTTGCTAATGCTTTTCAGGTGGGTTTAAACTAATACAGCAGGGGGATGGGAATCTGAATTGTTGTTCCAGTGTACAGGAGATTGAGGGTAGTGAGGTCAGGGATAGGCTTACAAGGTCACAAGAGGGCACTGGCAATCAGGATGTTGGTTTGAAATGTGTGTATTTCAATGCCAGGAATAAGGTGGGTGAACTTGCAGCATGGGTTGGTACCTGGGCTTTCAGTCCTGATGAAAGACTTTTGCCCAAAATGTCAATTTTCCTGCTCCTTGGATGCTGCCTGACATGCTGTGCTTTTCCAGCACCACTTTAATCTAAACCTGGGATTTCAATATTGTGGCCATTTCAGAGACATGGCTAGAGGAGGGACAGAAATGGTTGTTGCAGATTCCTGGATTTAGATGTTTCAGCAAGAACAGAGGAGATAGTAAAAGAGGCGGGGATGTGGCATTGTTAACCAAGGGTAATATTACAGCTGCTGAGATAACGCTTGATAACATCCACTGGGCTGAGTTTAGAAACAGGAAAGGAGAGATCACCCAGTTGGGAGTTTTCTATGGGCCTCCAAATTATTTCAGGGATGTAATGGAAAGGATAGCATAGATGCTTTTCGATAGGAGCAAGAGTAACAGGGTAGTTGTTACGGGGGACTTTAACTTCCCCAATATTGACTGGGAATACTATAGTTCAAGTAGTTTAGATGGGTCAGTTTTTATTCAATGTGTGCAGGAGGGTTGTCTGGCACAGTATGTAGATAGGAGAAAGTGAGGACTGCAGATGCTGGAGATCAGAGCTGAAAATGTATTGCTGGAAAAGCGCAGCAGGTCAGGCAGCATCCAAGGAGTAGGAGAATCGACGTTTCGGGCATGAGCCCTTCTTCAGGAATGAGGAAAGTGTGTCAAGCAGGCTAAGATAAAAGGTAGGGAGGGGGAACTTTGGGGAGGGGCGTTAGAAATGCGATAGGTGGAAGGAAGTTACAGTGAGGGTGATAGGCTGGAGTGGGGGTGGAGGCGGAGAGGCCAGGAAGAAGATTGCAGGCTGGACACATATAAATTCTCTCTCACATTTACAACCCCCCACCCCAGACACACACACACACACACACACACACACAAAAACTCACATGCCCACATATACATACACAGTTGTGGGGTGAATTTGCACTTGCAGAGTTACATTGTACTTTGCTCAAAAACTGCATGAATTCATGTAAGACTCTGTTAAACTCACTTTTTAGATTAGAATCAGTCAAAACATTATGTAACAAACAGGGAACACAGGGAACTAACGTCTTTAACATATTATCTTGCTGACATCAATTGTTACAGTTAACCTGAGAATGTAACATTTTGAAAAAAGTTTTGTGATTTACAATGAAAGAAGTGAAACTATCATGGTCATTCTAACAGATGAGAGACTTAACAAACAATCAAGGTAGTTTTCAATGTATAATTTCAGTTACATCACCCTGTAAACTTTTGCTGTAAATTCTGTGTCTTACAATTGTGTCCTCCACAATCACCTGATGAAGGAGCGTCGCTCCAAAAGCTAGTGTTTCCAATTAAACCTGTTGTGTGATTTTTAACTTTGTACACCCCAGTCCAACACCAGCATCTCCAAATCATGCCTGGTAGTTATAGACCAGTCAGCCTTACTTTGGTTGTGGGTAAGGTATTAGAAAAGGTTATAAAAGATAGGATTTATAATCATCTGGAAAGTAATAATTTGATTAGGGATAGTCAACACTGTTTTGTGAAGGATAGGTCATACCTCACTAACTTAATTGAGTTCTTCGAGAAAGTGACAAAACAGGTGGATGAAGGTAAGGCGGTTGATGTGGTGTATTTGGACTTGTAAGGCATTTGATAAGGTTCCACACGGTAGGCTATTGCACAAAATAAGGAGCTTTGAGATTGAAGATGAGTTAGTGGTTTGGATCAGAAATTGGCTGTTTGAAAGAAGACAGAGGATGGTGATTGATGGGAAATGTGCAACCTGGAGCACAGTTACCAGTGGTGTGCTGCAAGGATCTGTTTTGAAACCACTACTGTTTGTCATTTTTATAAATGATCTGGATGTGGGTGGAGAAGGATGGGTTAGTAAATTTGCAGATGACACTAAGTTAGGCAAAGTCGTGGATAGTGCCGAAGGATGTTGTGGGTTACTGAGAGGCACAGATAAGATGCAGAGCTGGGCTGAGAGGTGGCAAATGGAGTTTAATGTGGAAAAGTGTGATGTAGTTCATTTTGAAAGAAATAACAGGAATGCAGAGTACTGGGCTAATGGTAAAATTCTTGGCAGTGTAGATGAACAGAGAGATCTTGGTGTCCAGGTGCATAAAACCCTGAAAGTTACCACCCAGGGTTGACAGGGTTGTTAAGAAGGCATATGGTGTGTTGGTGCTTATAGATAGGGGGATTGAGTTTCGGAGCCACGAGGTCATGCTTCAGCTGTACAAGACACTGGTAAGGCTGCACCTGGAAGATTGTGTGCAGTTCTGATCATTGCATTATAGGAAGGATGTGGAAGCTTTGGAAAGTGTTCAGAGGAGATTTAGTAGGCTGTTGCCTGGTATGGAAGGAAGGTCTTATGAAGAAAGGCTGAGGGAATTGAGGCTGTTTTTGTTAGAGGGAAATAGTTGAGAGATGACTTGATCGAGACATATAAGATAATCAGGGGGTTAGATAGGGTGGATAGTGAGAGCCTTTTTCCTTGGATGGTGAAGGCTAACATGAGGGATCACAGCTTTAAATTGAGGATGATAGACTTAGGACAGATATTAGTGGTAGTTTCCTTACTCAGAGAGTAGTAGGGGCATGGAACGGCCTGCCTGCAACAGTAGTAGACTCACCAACATTAAGGTATTTAAACGGGCATTGAACGTAGATATGGATAATAATGGAACGGTATAGGTTAGATGGGCATCAGATTAATTTTGCAGGTCGGCGCAACATCAAGAGCCGAAGGGCCTGTACTATGCTGTAACGTTCTATGTTCTATGTTGATTAGTGCAGATATAGTATACAATCTTACTTTGTTTAAAACAAGTACACTCTTTAACCTTTGCAAAATGTAGCTAAACACCATTTTAGTACACATATGTCTTCTATTTCTGCAGTTTTTGAAAAAAAAAGTTATGTGATTTACAATTCAAGTAATTGGTTTGGATAAATATTGAATTAAGCTGAGCAACAACTGAATTATAATGCAACACAGAAGTACTTTGATGAGGAGTGATTAGTGCCAGATGTACCTCATTAGTGATGCCTGTAGTAAGTGTTCAATTTATCCAAGACAGCGACCAGACCTGCAGTGATTCCCTAAGGCAAACTCAGTCACAAGTGTGAGAGTTCCCAAATTTCAGACCACTTTGATATGGACTTTTTCATCATGCTCTTCAATACTGGCCATGATTCCAGTGTGGACAGAAATGGCATGCGTGGACCCTGTGGAAACCCCATTGTGGGACACTCTGTAGGAATTTCTTGAGAAATTGAACTTTCCAATGGATTATTCTTCTACACCTGGAACACTTCAAAAGTCAGTAAAGAAATTCAATAAGATAATTACTCAGGAAAATGTAGATTATCAAATGCATGTTCTAACTCCTGATTAATGATCAAGCTGACCCCATACATAGCTCACACACTCCAAACTTCACCCCCCTCTGACCACGTATACTTATTAGATCGTGACCGGTCACCCCAAGCCATAAGCTGACCCCCCCCCCACTCCTCTTCCCCACCTACCCAACTCCCAAAACCTACAACGATCTAAACTGTCCCTTACTGTTAGGCTGAAACTGAGATCCCACCTCCACCACATTCTCTGCCAGTCATGACCTGACATCACCCCTGCCCCCGATGAGCTTGAACGTCCTGTCTGCTTCCCCCAATCCTGATCTGAAACAGGACCCACCCCTCAGTCAGATCTGACCTAATCCATCCCACCAACCCCAACGCACCCAGCCAAACCCAACCTGGAGCTGGAACTGCCCTGACACCACCCTGCCCCATGCACCACCTGCCCGCAACCCCCATCACACCCACTTGCCCATCAGACCTGACTCAGCCCTCCCAATTGCTACACTTAATACTCACCAACCCATATCCACACTCCCTGTCCCACAGCAGACTTGATTTCTGCCATCAACTCTGACCCCACACTAAACACTGCATCAATGACCTTGTACATTGCACCCTACCTGCAGTATTCTACCACTTTCCCACTTGGCATTTTACCCACCTGGCACTCCAATTCTACTCATATGGCACTCTAATCTTTAACCTCCACCTAACATCCTAATCCAACACCCTACACCAGCACCAGCTGGTACCCTATCCAGTAAACAACCTACTTACCTGGTACCCCATCCACCTGGCATCCTATTAACCTAATCCACACTCATCTAACATCAAACCCTATTAGCTTCTTGCTGGCACTCTACTTACCTCACACTCTGGCATTCCACCTTTGACTGTCTGTTTACTGGCACTCCACACCACTACCCATTTGGCACTCCACACACCATTACCCATCTGGCACTCCACCTCATTACCCATCTGGCACCCTACCTTCTTAGCATTCAAAACATCACACCTTATTCATTTACGGTTTGACGGCAGCTGTCAAAATGGCTGTCTAGACTTTTAAATTTCAGATTACACACGTTGACCGCATGAAAAGGGGGCAAAGTTTGTCTTCATCCAACAGTTATGCATTATACAATAACTCTCAGCAAGGAAGAACACCCCTACATTTCTGAGTGAACCCTAATTGGAATGTCGTTTCAGAAAGGAGGCATTCTCTTCTTTCATAAAAAAGCAGGAACAGGTGGCAATCTGCATGGCATTGTATCATCAGACCATCAGCCCATTATGTTGCGTATGAAATCCAGAGATACAAGGCTTATGGATTAATAAAATGATCATTTTCTTTCAGCTGAGTAATGCTTACAATGTTCTTAAATGATTGCCCCAGCAACACTCAGAAATTATATACACTGTAACACACAAAAGCAACCAAAATTGCTGGAGAAACTCAACAGTTCTAATAGCATCTGTGGACAGAAAGTAGAGTTTTGAATCCAGTCACCCTTCAGAACTTCAAATGATACTGCCAGATCTGGCGAGTTTATCAAGTAATTTCTGTTTATGTCAGTTTCAAATCTCCAGAATCCACAGTTCTTTGTTTTATTTTACGTGATTTTTTTCAGCGTGTTTTTGAAATTTAAATTGAACTTGTGTGCATGCTATGTAAGGATATGACTTAATATATGTCATGTCACAGAGCAAAATAGATTGATTGATTGATTGGTTGTCACATGGTACCAAAGTACAGTGAAAAGCTTTGTTTAAAAGTTGTGCAGGTAAATCATAGGAAGCAAGGATATACAGATCAGATATCGTAAAATGACTTAGACAGAGGCATTCAGACGCCAAATAGTATGACAATACTACTTATAAATAGATGAGTTGCTTCTGATAATCCTGTACTAAAGGCTTACTGAGTTTAGCCTCCATCACCCCTGTTCTCCACTTTTCATATTTTAAAACAGGAAGCTGTGCAGAAACTTGATTATGAAACATCTTCAAGTGCCTGTCACGGTTTAGAGACAAGAGTCAACACCTTTGTTTTACAAAGTAATTTTCACCTTATATTTCTCAAATTTTCTTCCATCTGGTAACTAAGAACAAGATGTAATGCTGTTGTGTCCAGCAGTTTTAATTTGGTTGCATGGAGATAGGTAAAATAATTATATTTTCATGTCATTTTCAGCTCTCTATCCTTTTTTTGTGGAGATTCTGATAGCTACTTAGATTTCAAATGGTCTAAGAAGTTACAGATTCAATCCTAGTTCTTATTGTTGCATGACAATACATGGCATAATTAACAGAATTAATACACAGCTCAGTTGGGCACCACACACATGCTGATGGACAGAATGACCATTACAAATCTGTTCTGTGCAGATGATTGACGCAAACTTATCAACTTTTAAAAAAGCAATAAAACAAATCATTGCCTTACTTCTGCAAGCTAGAAGCTGCAGCTTGCAGACACATTGAACAATAAACCTAAAGATAGCATCACCACTCTGTGAGGGCACTGACAGGTCAATGATTATGTTAACAGTATAGGGCAGCCAGTGTTACTGCTCTGACCAGAAGTGAGAGCTGCCCACTTGATGTCAGAAACAACAGTTCAATTTTTTTTTTTACTTAAGAAAAATTGGCACAAACACCATGCAATGGTCTGTGTGAAGCTAATACTCACTAAAATTTTCCAAAATAACATTATCAAAAATGCCAAAAAACAGTTTGCAATCTGCTGCCAGATTGGACACTGTCTAACGGTGAACTGTTGTACACTGGGAGTTGCTGACTTGCAGCTCTAAAATTTTTGATATGTCAATGTAAAATCTAATAAAACTCCTAACGTAAAAGAAAGAATTCCTAGTAAACTGAATATCATATACAATATGCAATGTCATTACATTTTGATTGTTTATAGACCTCAGATGCTGATTTGAATTTGGCAGTCTTGTGTTATTGAATCACTTCCCTTATTACTTTGCAATAAAGGATGGAATGCAGATTGAACAACCAAACACTTTACTCCCCACCAAATATGCAAGGGAATTAAAAGTGATTAAAAGCCACTGAAGCTCCTGCTTCAGCTGCAGAACAATATTAACCATATATCACTGGAGACATCTTGCCATTTTAGGGGCACGACACTTGTTATATACTTCATAGCAATCAGTAACTTTTTAAAAGATATATGATTTCTAAATGACGACTGAAAGGAATTGCGCAAGAAGACTTTCAAGTTTTAAGACTTTTATTGGAATAAGTCCAGATTGAGTAAATCATTAATAGACAACAAATAGTTAAAACTGCAGTAAAAAAAAACACCCTTAATATAGCCGTAACTCCAACCTCTCTCTCTCTCTCCCTCTCTCTGTGCAGAATTTCAGATTTTACAGGAGCTAGTAGGGAGATTTTATGGCATAGTGGTGCCATCTCTGCCTCAGAGCCAGAAGCTCTGGGTTCAAGTTGCATTCCAGTAATTGATGGCTAAAGAACGTGTGTTCAAAGTGCAGCCAAACAGACTGAGTTTCAATTTGTAGAAATTTTCAAAATATGACGTGTTAAAAACTGGAAAGATTCCTGGTCAGCCATGCAATGAAGGAAATTGGAGTCTTTGTCATCACTATTAATGCCACAGGGATCAGTGGTGAGATCACAATAATTTACAATATGCATTCATGACTGGGATGGGGAAAGTGAATGTGCAGCTACGTGTTTAGATGACACAAAAACAAGTGGAAAGGCAAGTGGTGAGAATGACACAACGAGTCTGCAGAGGGATATAGACAAGTTGAGTGAGTGAGAAAAGACGACAGATGAAATATGATGTGGCAAACTGTAAAGTTTGGCAGGAAGAATAAGGGAGCTGAATATTATTTAAATGGAGAAAGACTGCAGAAAGCTGCATAGTGCAATTTGGATGCCCTTGTGCATGTCTCACAAAAAATATTCTTCCAAGTTCAATGGCTGTGAGGGAAGACAAATGGAATGCTGGCCTTTATTTCAAGGGGAATTAATCTAAAAATAAGGAGATTTTGCTAGAACTGTACAAGGCACTAGTCATACCACAGCTGGAATACTGTGAACAGTTCTGAGCCCTTTATCTAAGGAAAGTCAGGATATCTGGTTGGCATGGGCAAGTTGGATTGAAGGGTCTGTTTCCATGCAGTACGTCTCTACAACTGTCTGTGACTCTATGAAGGTTCATTAGGCTAATATCAGGTATGAAGGGACTTACAAGGAGATGTTGAGTTGGTTGAGTCTGCACTCATAGGAATTTAGAAAAATAATAGACAATTTTATTAAACATACAAGATTCTCAGGCAATTGACACAGTTGATATGGAGAGGTTGTTTCTCTTTGTGAGCGAGTCTAAGACCAGAGGACATTTTCTGAGATTAAGAGGTTGTCAGTTAAAATTGGAGTTGAGGAGGAATATGTTCTCTCAAAGGATAACAAATTGTGGAATTCTGTACTGTACAGAGCTGTTGGGGTTGGGTTATTAAGTACATTCAAGGCTGAGCTAGACAAATTTTTAATCAATAAGAGAATGAAAGGCTGTTGAGAAATGGCAAGAAAGTGGAATTGAGGATTATCAGATCAGCCATGATTTTATTGCATGGCAGACTCAATGGCTGAATAGCCTGCATTGCTCCTATATCTAATGATCGTATGGTCTAATCCATAGCTCCAGTCCACAACAGGCTGGTAAATGTATATGCTGTCATAGCAAGCTTTGAACTCATTTGGCTTGATAACTTATGTGGATCTGATTGGCGCCAGCTGCACTTGGTTTGATCCCTGTTTCAGGCATGTTTGCATTCAGGACATACATCCTCACCCTCCCCATGGTGGAGAATGTAGTGCTGATGGTTGGGCCTGCCTTTGGGCAAAGAACTCAACGTGGAGAAGCAGAGGCATCAGACCAAAATAGAAACAGCATCATCTGTAGAGGGAGAAACAGGGTTAAAGTTTTGATGAAAAAGTGGAAATAAATAGGGCTGAATTTTTTTTTAAAAGTTAAGCTAACTCTCAAACTGGTCTTACATAAATAAACAAATCTTTAGAAGTTAAGCACTTGTTGCATAATATTTTTGGAAAGCAGTTATCCAATCATAGTTGTATGGCAGTTTCTTGGGTCAATTATAAAGCTCATGGCAGAGCTTTATGGGTAATCTAAACAAAATCAAACTTTGTGTTTTTATTTGTGCAAAGCTGAAAAATTCCCTGCTTTGAATGTTTTTAGAAATGTCAAACAAAAATGATTGTTTTTGACACATATAGTTAGGAAATAAAATTATCACATTCTACATAGAGTGCAGGAAATATAAGATATTGTTACTGATTGGAATTCTTTGCGACAGCAAGATGTTTTTTCAAAAAATGTTGCATCTCTTAGTGGAATGTTGTTAAGACTTTGCTTCAAACTTGCTCGTTGAGGTGATTACGGATGGGAACTTTAGCTTCAGTTTTACATGCCTTGTTTTAATGATGCTTACTTAACTGACACGGAAGCAATAATGCTTGAGGGTGCTTGAAGCCAAAATGTTTCGTAAGAACAAAAGGACAAGGAACAGAAGCAGGTGATCTGGACTTTCGAGCCTGCTCCACCATTCAATCAGATCGTGGCTGATCTTTTCATGGCCACAGCTCTACTTACCCGCTTTCTCACTGTGACCCTTAAGTTTTCTACTGTTCAAAATAAATCTATCTCAGCTTTAAAAATATTTGCTGAGGAAGCCTCAACTACTTCACTGGGCAGGAATTCCATAGATTCACAACTCTCTGGGTGAAGAACTTCCTTCTCAATTCAGTCCTAAATCTGCACCTCCTAATTTTGAGGTTGCGCCCTCTTGTTCTAGTTTCACCTGCCAGTGGAAACATCCTCCCTACCTCTATCTTATCTGTTCCCTTCATAATTTTATGTGTTTCTATAAGATCCCCCCCATTCTTCTAAATTCCAATGAATACAATCCCTGTCTACTCAATCTCTTCTCATAAAGGCAACCCCCTAAACTCCAGAATCAACTTGGTGAACCTCCTCTGCACCCCCTCCAGTGTCAGTACGTCCTTTCTCTAGTAAGGAGACCAAAACTGCACACTGTATTCTAGGTGTGGCCTCACCAGCACCTTGTACAGCTGTAATATAACCTCCCTGCTTTTAAACTCAAACCCTTCAGCAATGAAGGACAAAATTCCATTTGCCTTCTGAACTACCCATTGCACATGCAGACCAACCCTCTGTGATTCATGCACATGCACCTTGCTAATTTTTCCTTGACGCACTTCAATGTCCAGAGATAATGAACTCAAACACCAAAGGCAAAAACTATACGGATTCACTGCTGTGTCAGTTAGCAGTGCAGGATTCTTTCTCCCTCTCCCTCACTGGCCATGTTATCATTGCCTTTCATGTGTCCTTTTTTTTTAGAATCCCTGCAGTATGGAAACAGGCCCTTTGGCCCCAACAAGTCTACACCGACCCTCGAAGAATGTCCCACTTAAACCCATTCCCCACCATTCTACATTTACCTCTGACTAATGCACCTCTCCTACACATCCCTGAACACTTTGGGCAATTTAGTATGGCCAATTCACCTAACCTGCTCATCTTTGGACTATGGGATGAAACTGGAGCACCTGGAGGAAACCCATGCATATAGGGGGAGAATTTGCAAACTCCACACAGACAGTCGCCCCAAGGCTGGAATCAAGCTTGGGTCTCTGGCAATGTGAGGCAGCAATGCTAGCTACTGAGTCGCCATGCCAGCCTTTTAAAAGTGCCGTTGCTTTGATCTTTTCCCCATAAAGTTCCAAAGTATATAAAACAGTAATTAGTTAATCATGACCTGCCCTTCATGAACCCATACTGTATATGCCCAACAGAAAAATTTCTATCTGGATGCCTTGCTATTTCTTCCTTGATAATAGATTCAAACATTTTCCCCACTACAGAAGTTAAACTAACTGCTCTATAATTCCCCATCTTTTGAATACCTCTCTTTTTAAACATTTAAACAAAGAGTTACATTTGCTGTTTTCCAATCTGCTAGAACTGTCCTAGAGTCGAATGAGTTTTGGAAAATTACACAAGTGCATTCAGTACTTCTCCCACCATCTCTTTTAGCACCCTAGGATGCATTCCATCAGGGCCAGGAGACTTGTCTACCCTTCGCTCCATTAGCTTGCTCAACATTACCTCTTTCATGATAATGATTGTTTCCAGGTCCTCACCTACCTTCATCTCTTTGTCAATTACTGACATGTTATTTGTGCCCTCCACTGTGAAGACCGACACCGAATACCTGTTCAGTGCCTCAGCCTTTTCCTCATATCCCATTACTAAAACCTCCTTCTCATCCTCTAAAGAATCAATGTTTACTTTAGCCACTCTTTTTTGTTTTACATATTTGTAGAAACTTTTGCTATCTGTCTTTATATTCTGAGCTAGTTTTTTTTTTCTCATGTTATATCTTACACTTCTTTATAGCTCTTTTTGTGGCTTTGTGTTGGCCTTTAAAGCTTTCCCAATCTTCTAGGGTTCCCACAGATCTTGGCCACTTAGTATGCCTTCTCTTTCAATTTGATAGCCTCTCTTATTTTCTTAGATGCCCATGTCAGATACCCCCTTTTCCGACAGTCCTTCCTTTTCACTGATATATACTCCTGCTGAACACTTTGAAAGTAATCCACTGTTCGTCAATGGTCCCACCATAAAGTCTTATTTCCAGTCTACTTTAGCCAACTCCTCCCTCATCTTATTGTAGTCTCCCTTGTTTAAGCATAGGACCCTGGTATTGGATTTTATCTTTGCACTTTTCATCTGTATTCTAAGTTCAACCATACAGTGATCAATCCTTCCAAGAAGATTTCTAACTATGACATCACTAACTATTCCTGTCTCATTATACGGGACCAGATCTCCGATAACTTGCTCCCTCATTGGTTCCATTACACACTGTTCAAGAAAACTATTGCAGATACATTCGATGAACTCCTCCTCAAGGCTACTCCAACTGACCTAGTCCGACCAATCGGTATGTAGATTAAAATTCCCCATGATAATCGCCATACCATTTTTACAGGCATTAGTTATTTCTGTGTTTTTTGCCCAACCCAACGTGATATTATTATTTGGTGGCCTCTCAGTGACTTTTTCTTAGAATTTCTAATTTCCACCCAATGGATTCAAACTTGACTGGCCTATAGTAACTTGTATTTTTACATATTCTTCCATTTTGCAAAGATGGCAGTTTTGCAATCCTCTGTAACTTTGCAGAATTTAAAGATTCATGGAAAATTATGACTGGTGCATCCATCATATCTGTAGCTACGCCATCAGCAAGTCCAGGGGTTTATTGACCATTAACCCAATTAGATTCTGAAATACTTTTACTTTTGTGATAGCTATTATTATTTCCTCCAACCTTTTAGCCCCTATATTATTAATTATTTTTTGGAATTGTACTAGTATTTTCAACCATGAAGACAAATGCAAATTATATATTCAACTCCTCCACTATTTTCTCGCTCTCCATTATTTAATCCCCTGCCTCATTCTGTAAATGTGTTCACTCTGCCATATTACTTCTTTTTAATATATTTAAAGAAGCTTGTGCAATCTGTTGAGCCTCTTACTAATCATACTGGATGTTGAAACATTACTTTTTAGCTAGCTAGCTCTCAAATTTATTTTTTCCTTCTAGTTTATTTATTTTACACATTACCAGATCCAAAATATCCTGATCCATGGTGGATACACAATGTATTGCTTCAGGAAATTACCCCAAATGCACTCCATGAATGTTTTTTAGATTAGATTAGATTACTTACAGTGTGAAAACAGGCCCTTCGGCCCAACAACTCCACACCGACCCGCTGAAGCGCAACCCACCCATACCCCTACATTTACCCCTTACCTAACACTATGGGCAATTTAGCATAGCCAATTCACCTAACCTGCACATCTTTGGACTGTGGGAGGAAACCGGAGCACCCGGAGGAAACCCACGCAGACACGGGGAGAATGTGCAAACTCCACACAGAGAGTCGCCTGAGGCGGGAATTGAACCCAGGTCTCTGGCGCTGTGAGGCAGCAGTGCTAACCACAGTGCCACCGTGCCACCCACCAAGGATGCTGTTTTCTCAAGGATGCTGTTTTTTCCCCAGCTACATAAAATTAAAATTGCACATGATAAATGCATGATTATTTACATAGCCTCATTATTTCTTCATTAATTCTCTGTTCTACAGAACACCAATGTTAAGAGGTCTATAAACTGCTCCATAAGTGTCTTCTTTCCCCTTTTATTCTTACTTCCATCGATGTGGATTCTATATATTCCATTTCAAGATCATTTAATATGATTGTACTCTTTCCATACTCTAGGAGAAAGTGAGAACTGCACATGTCCGAGATCAGAGTCAAAAAGCGTGGCACTTGAAAAGCATTGCCCGTCAGGCAGAATCCAAGGAACAGGAGATGATGAAGAACTTATGCTTGAAATGTTGACTCTCCTGCTCCTTGGATGCTGCCTGACCTGCTGTGCTTTTCCAGTGTCACACTTTTTGACTCTTTTCATCCTCTACTAACAAAGCTATCACACTACCCTCCCATTCCTGCCTGTCCTTTTGAAAAACCAAACACGCCTGAATATATATTTCCCATCTTAACTTCTTATAACCATGCCTCCACATTTCAGTTTGAGTTCATTCCATTCATCTCTGGTTGTGCCAGTAATTTATTTATTTTGTCTCAAATAACATGGTATTTAAGTAAAGGTACATTAATTTGCCTTTCTCTTTGAAATTATTTTGCGTTTTTTATTAATGCTAATACACTCTGAGGGTATTATGATCAGAATAGTTCTTCTGCAATGATGCCATATCAGTATGCTTTGTAAATCTACATATGTTGCCGCTTGAACCATCCCCCTTAATTAGTTTAAAGCCCTTGCTGTAGTCTAATTATTTGATACATCAGCACACTGCTCCCAGCATAGTTCAAATGAAGCTTGAGTGATTATGATCAAAACCTGTCATGCTATCGGATGGGCTCTTTGACTGAATGTGGGGTGTCCCTGAGTGATTGTAGTTCTTCTTTCACTGGTTCACTCTGAATCTCACATGCTGCAGATCTGAAGTTGATATAGCACAGTATCATACAGCAAAATATCTACCTCCTCACAGTTTGATTGACGATTTAGTGCTCCCAACAGCTCAAGCTGCCTACCTCTGTCTGCCTTAAAAAGCAAAAAAGCAAAGAAGCTGGAAGCCTCTAACTGACCACTGAAAGGCTTTGTCTCTAATGTGATCCACACAGACTCTGGCAGCTAGAAATTCAGTGCTGATGTTAATGTGTGCCACAAAACCAATGTTTAGCATACAGAGCCTGACAGCCTCTTACCAAATGCAAAAGTGGGTGAAAATAAGAAAGCAAGTCAGCATACAACTGTTGTATTTGGATGAGATGCACGTCGGTCCATATGGGTAAAGTGACCTAGCATTGACTACCCATGTAGAGTGTCGAAGAGCTGAAAGTTTTTAATTCAATTACTGTAATAGTCTTATTTTCCAGTCTTTTTAAAACTCTGTATTGAAGTGTTACTGTGTTAAATTATTCAGAAACATTTCAAATTCTGTTAGCTGACTATTCTGTAGTGACCTACCGCTTTCAAAATTCCAGATTTAACAAAATGTGATATAAGATGCTACTAAATAAAACAAGAGCCCATGTGTTAGGAGCAAGGTACTAACATTGATAGAAGATTGGCTGACTGGCATAAAGCAGAGAGTAGGGATAAATGGATCCTTTTCAGGATGGCAGCCATGACGAGTGGAGTTCCGAAGAGGGCCATAATGGAACCACAACTATTCATGTTAAACATGAATGTTCTGGACGAAGGAACTGAGTGTATTGTTACTAGGCCTGCAGGTGACACAAAGATAGGTGGTGGGACAAGTAAGGCTGAGGAAGAAGAAGGACTTGGGCAAGCTCGGAGAGTGGACAAAGAACTCGCAGATAGAATATAATGTGGGAATGTGTCAGGTAATGCACTTTAATAGGAAGAATAGGGGCTTTAACTATTTTCTTAATGGGGAACGGCTTCAGAAATCTGAAGCACAAAGATTTAGAAGATTGTGTTAAGATAAACATGTAGGTTCAGTTGGCAGTTAGGAAGGCAAATGCAATGTTATCATTCATTTCAAGACGGCTAGAATACAACACAGAGATGTACTGCTGACGCTACCAAAGGCTCTGGTCAGACCACATTTGGAATATTGTAAACAGTTTTGTGCCCGGTATCTAAGGAAGGATATGCTGGTGTTGGTGGTCTCCAGAGGAGGTTTACGAGTATGATCCTTGGAATGAGAGGCGTGTACTATGAGGAGTGGTTGAGGAATCTGGGTCTGTACTCAATGGAGTTCAAAATGAGGTCTGCAGATGCTGGAGATCACAGCTGCAAATGTGTTGCTGGTCAAAGCACAGCAGGTTAGGCAGCATCTCAGGAATAGGGATGCTGCCTAACCTGCTGTGCTTTGACCAGCAACACATTTGCAGCACTCAATGGAGTTCAAAAGGATAAGGAGGGAATCTCATTGAAACTTACAGAATGCTGAGGGGCCTAGATTAAGTGGATGTTGAGAAGATGTTTACACTAGTAGGAAAGACTAGAACTCAAGGGCACAGCCCCAGAGTGAAGGGACCCCTTTAGAACTGAGATGAGGAGGAATTTCTTCAGCTAGAAGGTGGCTAATCTGTGGAAGCCTCAGAGAGCTATGGAAGTCAAGTCACTGACCGTATTTTAGACTTTGAAGTTTTAAAGTTCTTGATTGGTAAGGGGATCAAGAGTGCTGGGGAGAAGGCAGGAGGATGTGGTTGAGAAATATATCAGCGATGATGGAATAGCACAGCAGACTTGATGGGCCAAATGGTCTAATTCTGCTCCTATATCTAATCATCTTTAAATAGTGTCAGGAATGGTTCCGATGAACTAGAAAGTAGCAAATGAAACTTCACTATTTAAGAAAGGAGGAAAACAATGGAGAAATACAAACTTCCTAGCAGTAGAGAAAATGTTACAATTTATTATTAAGGAATTTGTTATAACTGGACATTTGGAAAGTAATATTAGACCTGTGCAGATTCATCATGAATTTATTAAAAGGAAAACATATTTGATGAGATTGTTGGAATTTTTAGAAATATTACTTGTAGCATTGATTGAGTTGAATTGAATTGAGTTGAATTTATTGTCACGTGTACCAATTAAGGAGAATTAGTAGCTGTGGTGTATTTGGATTATCAGAAGGCCTTTGATAAGGCCCCACACAGGAGATTAGTAAATAAAACTAGAGCGCATGGGATGAGTGGATATATATTCATTTGAATTAGGAATCAGTTATCATTCAGAAAGCAGAGAGTAGGAATGAACAGATCATTTTTAGGATGGAACGTTGGTACTAGTGGGGTAACCTAGGATCAGCGTTAAGTTTGCAGTTATAGTCATAGAGATATGCAACAGGGAAATAAATCCTTCAGTCCAACTCAGCCACGCCAACCAGATGTCCTAAAATAATCAAGTCCCATTTACCAGCATTTGGCCCACATCCCACTAAACTCTTCCTATTCATATATCCATCCCAAATGTCTTTTAAATGTTGTAATTGTACCAACTTAGACCACTTCCTCTGGCAGCTCATTTCAAAATTGCACCAACCTCTGCATGAAAAAGTTGCCCCTGAGCTCTCTTTTAAACCTTTCCCCTCTGACCTTATACTTACGCTCTCTAGTTTTGGACACCCCAACCTTGGGAAAAGATTTTGCCTATTCACCCTATCCATGCCCCTCATGATTTTATAAACCTTTATAATGTCATCCCTCAGCCACCGATGCACCAGGGAAAATAGCCTCAGTCTATTCAGCCTCACCCTATACCTTAAACCCTCCAACATCCTTGTAAATCTTTTCTGAATCCTTTCAAGTCTCACAACATCCTTCGCATTGCAGGGAGACCAGAACTGAATGCAGTTTTTTAATAGTGACCTAACCAGTGTCCTGTACAGCCGTAACATGACCTCCCAACTCCTATACTCAGTGTGCTGACATTGGCAAGCATACCGAATGTTCACTATCCTGTCTACCTGAGACCCCACTTTCAAGGAACTATGAACCTACATTCTAAGGACATATTCTGAACCAATTGAAATATTTCTAAATAAGCTAGTGACATCAAACTAGAAACATAGAACATAGAACAGTACAGCACAGTTCAGGTCCTTCAGCCCTTGATGTTGTGCTGACCCCTTTATCTTACTGTAAGATCAGACTAACCCACATATCCTTCAATGTACTATCTTCCATGTGCCTATCCAAGGGTCGTCCCAATGTCTCTAATGCATCTGACTCTGCTCAAACTGCTGCCAGGCATGCTATGCACCCCCTATACTCTCATTAAAGAACCTACCTCTGACATCCCCCCTAAATCTTCCTCTAATCATCTTAAAACTATGCCCCCTCATGATAGTTATTTCCACCATGGAAAAAAGACTCTGGCTATCCACTCTATCCATGCCTCTCAACACCTTGTACACCTCTATCAAGTCACCTCTCATCCTTCTTTGCTACAATAAGAAAAGCACTAGCTCCCTCAACCTTTCTTCATAAGACATGCTCTCCAGTCCAGGAAGCATCCTGGTAAATCTCCTCTGCACTCTCTCTGAAGCTTCCACATCTTTCCTATAATGAGGCGACAGAACTGAACACAATATTCCAAGTGCAATCTAACCAGGGTTCTATAGAGCTGCAGTATAACCTCACGGTGCTTAAACTCAATCCCCCTGCTAATGACACACCATACACTTTCTTTGTGCTTTGCACAGTGGCAGCAAGGTAACTTATGAGGTTTAACTAAAGCGTGATTATTGATTATTGAAAACATAAGTTGTGAGAAGTTTGCACGGGGCTTCAAGAGGACTTGGGCAGATTAAATGAACAGGTCAGAAATGTGGCTGATGAAAAATAATGTCATACCTGTGAAGTTATTCCCTTTGTTATAAAAAAACAGATTAACAGGATATTTCTTAAATAGTGAGAGGTTATGAAGTGCAGGTGTCCAAAGGGGCTTGCATGTT
The DNA here is from genome assembly GCF_020745735.1 of Hemiscyllium ocellatum. NCBI lineage: Eukaryota > Metazoa > Chordata > Chondrichthyes > Orectolobiformes > Hemiscylliidae > Hemiscyllium > Hemiscyllium ocellatum. The sequence continues at coordinate 63,374,004 of NC_083401.1, read as the reverse complement.
TTTGTTCTTGAGTCATTGAAAATTAGCATTGAGATGTAGTGAGCAATCAGGAAGTCAAATAGTATGTTGACCTTACTCACAAGAGGATTTGACTGCAGGAATAAACATACAACTTTATTGAGTTTTGGTAACACCTCACCTAGGGGCATTATTGCATTGATTGAGGGAAATAGAGATTCACCAGATTATTCTGTGGGATGTTGAGATTATTTGATGAGGGGAGATTGAGGAAATTGGGATTGTTTTACCCAGAGTTTCAAAGAACCAGAATTTGCAGGCCAGTCCAAATTTCCTTTCCAGCCCTTTCACTGTGAATTATAGTTTTGTCTCATGCAGCCTAATCTCAATAGCAGGATGCTTCCCCTGTTTGCACTGAAGTTATGTGCTTTTCCTTAGGGACATATAACTTCACTCCTCCAAACTTTTCTTGCTCCATACAAAACTCCTTTCACCAGGATTGCTGCCAATTTTTTTCAGTGTGGCTATTTTTTCTTCTTCCTTTAGCCAATACTGCTTTCCCTGTGTCTTAGTGTTTTAGAGTCATAGAATCCTACAGCACAGAGACATGCCCTTTGACCCCCAAACTGGTCCATGCCAACCAGAATGTCCATCAATGCTAACCCCATTTCCCTGCACTTGGCCCATATCCTTCTAAACCTTTCCTATCCATATATTTGTCCAAGTACCTTTTAAATGTCTCAACCACTTCTGCTGGCAACTCATTCCAAATGCGTACCACTCTCTATGTAAAAAAATGTTGCTCAGATTCCCTTTTATTCTTTCCCCTCTAATCTTAAACTGATGCCCTTTAGTCCTTGATTCCCAAATCCTAGGAAAAAGACTGAGTGCATTCACTCTATCCATGTCTGTCATGATCTTATACACTTCTGTAAGATACCCCCCCTTCAGTCACCTGCACTCTAAAGAAAGAAGTCCTAGCTTGTCCAACTTCTCCCCATAACTCAGACCATTGAGTCCTGCAACATCCTTGTAAATTTCTTTTGCACTCTTTCCAGTTTAATAAGCTTATGCTGCAGCTCCACATCCTTCCTATAGCAAGGTGACCAAAACTGAACATAATACTCCAAGTGTGGCCTCACCAATGTCCTGTACAACTGCAACATAACTTCCTAATTTCTATACTCAATGCCCTGACTGATGAAGGCCAGTGTGCCAAAGGCTGCCTTCACTGCCTGAGCCTGAGCTCCTTGGGAAAGGTTTCTCTTTGAAGCATTGAGCTGGCTCTGTTAATGTTTCCATATCTGTGCAGTCTGTATTTATTGGTAATTGCATTTCAGTTGCTGACTGACAGACTGTATTCTGAAGCAGTCATGCTCATAAATGACAAATTCATTCATCTTCAATTTTTCATTCTTCCTGATCTTCTTCATTTATGGTGAAAGTCTCTGCAAGGAATTTAAATCCATGTTGTTGTTCCCTATACAGTTTTACTCTAATTGTCACTACTATAACTTTGTAGTATCTGCTACCTCTGCAGTATATGGTTCAGAATAAGAGTTGTTTGAGGTTGTTCACTGCCAACAATACTGTTTTGCCTTTAGTTTATTTATGACCTGTCATAAAAGGATACACTACTCAAGAATAAATAGAGAGATGCACTGTTCTTGATTAAATAGATAGTTTATTCCATAATAGCATGAGTTCAACTATATTATTGGTCAGGCGTGAGCTGAAAGCTAGAGTTGAAAAACGTGGCGCTGGAAAGGCACAGCAGGTCAGCCAGTATCCGAGAAGCAGGAGAGTCAACGTTTTGGGCATAAGCCCTTCATACATCTCCTGCTCTTCGGATACTGCCTAACCTGCTGTACTTTTCCATTGCAACACTTTTTGACTCTAACTCTCCAGCATCTGCAGTCTTTCACTTTCTCCTATGAGTTGAGAACTACACAGGATACAACTGCTGCCTATGATGGCTACCAGAGAACTCAGTCTGTATCCACAGACTGTTTGCAACATCAGCAGAATGGGTGAAGTTCAATGTAACATGATCATTTATTCCTTCAGAATCATTAGCTTGGACAGCAATTACTTTGTCACTTTTCAACGTTGTCTCCAGGAATTTGTTGTTTACAAATGCCTGCCATATTTGTCTTCTTTAACAGAGGAGACTGTTAAAAGTTATGAATGAGATTTTTGAATGAAACAATGATTAAAAGAAAGTATTGTCAATTTAAATTTTCATTTTATGGGATTAGCTCAATTTAACATGTCTGGTTAAAAAAATAGCATTCTGTACCTGATTATTGATGGTGTTTCCAAGTAACATTCAGCATGACTTACCTGTCAATTTTGCTTTTCATGCTGACAATGAGAACTCATTATCATTAAAAATGCAGGCTTGGTAATACAATATGGATCAGGATAACACACAGAGATACAGAAGTATAGAAGACAGGAGTATTCAGCATTTGAGCCTGATTATGTGTGATCATTGAGTTCAATATCCTAATTGTACCACCCCCACATCCTTGATCCCTTTAGCCACAAGAGATATAGCTACCTCTTTCTTGAAGACACAATGTTTTTGCCTTAACCACTTTCTAAGGTAGTTAATTTCCTAATCACAGTAGCGATTAATGTCAAGATAGTTGAGATAAGTCTTGTTTAATAATCATTCACAGATACACAGGTATTACTGGCCAGGCCAGAATTTATTGCTCATCCTCAATTGCCCTAGAGTTGGGATTGATGAGCTACGTTCTTGAATGTCTATGATCCATTTGGTCTAAGTGTGCCTATAATGTTGATAGGGAGCATGTTCTAAAGTTCTGACCCAATGACACTGAAGAAGCAGTGATTATTTCAAATTCAAGGTGGTGTGTGGCTTGGGGAAGTCTTGAAATGGTGAATTTGGAAGTTGTTGTCTTTGGAGCCTTGGAGAATTTCTGAAGCACGTCCTAGAGTCAGCAGACACTGTTGTTTCTGTTTGTTGGTGGTGGGAGGAGTGAATGTTTGTGGATGTGGTGCCAATCAAGTGGGCTGCTTCACCCTGGATGATGTCAAACTTCTTGATTCTTCTTGGAGCCGTACACATGGGGTGTATGTCATCAATCTCCTGTCTAGAGTCTTGTAGATGGTGAACAGCCTCTGGGGATTTGGGAGATGTGTTAATCTTTGTAGGGTTTCTAAACTATGACCTGCCCTTGGAGTCACTGTATAGCTGGTGTGCAGTTCAGTTTCTGATCAATGGTAATCCCCCAAAATGTTGATAGTTGGGGATTTAGTGATGAAATTGCCACTGAATGTCAAGGGCCATTGATTTGATTCCCTTATTGGAGATAATCATTGCCTGACACTTACATGGCACAAATCATACTCTCCACTTTTCAAGCCAAACATGGATATTGTCCAGGTCATCTAGCATTTGGGTCAAACAAGTTTTGAATAGTGCTGCTGTGCATTGTGTAATGTCCCCATTCTAATGTTATTGCAGAATGAAGATCATTGATGAAGCGGCTGAAGATAATTAGTCACGGATTCTATCCTGAGGAGGTCCTCCAGCAATGTCCTGGGATGGAGATAGCCAATGTCTATGAATTTAGAGTGTAGGTTTTCTCGCTGAGCTATAGGTTTGATATCCAGATGTTTCATTACCTGGCTAGGTAACATCATCAATGGTGACCTCCAAGTGAAGCGAAGCTGTTTTCTCCTGCGTTCTATTTATATCTTTCTCCTGGATGGGGTTCCTGGGGTTTGTAGTGATGTTATTTCCTGTTTGTTATCTGAGGGGTTGATAGATGGTATCTAGATCTATGCGTTTGTTTATGGCATTGTGGTGGAGTGTCAGGCCTCTAGGAATTCTCTGGCATGTCTCATAGCCCTACACACAGATGAAAAAAAAAACCATTTTGACTGGGACAACACATCTATCCTGGGACAGGCTAAGCAAAGACATGCCAGAGAATTCCTAGAGGCCTGGCACTCCAACCACAACACCATAAACAAACACATAGTTCTATATGCCATCTATCAACCCCTCAGAAAACGAACGGGAAATGACATCACCACAAACCCCAGGAACCCCATCCAGGAGAAAGATATAAATAGAATACAGGAGAAAACAGCTTCGCTTCACTTGGAGGTCGCCACTGATGATGTTACCTAGCCAGGTAATGAAACGTTTGGATATCAAACCTACAGCTCAGCGAGCAAACCTACACCCTAAACCTCAACATGAGCTACAAACCTTCACAAACCTTGCAATGTCTATGAATCATATTCATTTCTGGATATTGAGACTAACACAGCTCAAGAGTCTTTTTGTGTTAACAGACATGGAATCTCTGTCCACAAAGAAGGTACCTTCCTCAAGGAGCACCACTGGTTGACAGTAAATGAGCACTCACTTCAGAACTGCAAAAAAAACCTGACGCATCTAGTTGAACTCCATGGAATCCACTGCGTCCATACTCCCCACCTTATAAACTAGCGATAACCCCATCTTTTGATGGCGTACTTCCTGGTTGACTGCAAACTTTGTCAACTGGAGCCTAGAAATTGACCAAGTTGTGAAGTTCCTGCTTTCAATATTCCTTAGAAAATGTGGACAACTCTTGACCATTTGAGAAATGGTCATTTGCAAGGAACAGCTAAAATTGTGGCCATGGTCATCCAAGTCAGACTGTCAACCACATACTGATCGCCTTCCCTGATAACTGATTGTAAACACTCATGTCAATCTCTAATTACTTCTCCAACATATGAATCAAAAAGTCATGAAAACTAACACATAACAACTGCAGCAGCATCATGTTAGAGAGAATGAGGAAAGGCAATGTTCTGTCGAATATTGATAAATCACTTCCAAAAATATTCTGGTTGTATAAATAGAAACTATAGTGACTGACATTTTCAAAGAAGAGCACGAACGTGTACAATGTGTAACCATGATGTTCACTCTAATTGAATTGCTCTCATGAAAATAAAAAATTTAAAGCATTATTATGACACCATTATTTATGGCATTTGCCAAATAAATAGTCCTACATGGAACTGGAATAGTGCAGCTTCACGATACTTTTCTGCAATGTGCCATAGCAAAATCCATTTGGCTTCAAAATGAGTGATAGTCATTACAATTATGGGGATCCATGGAATGAGGGGTCAGTAAATATCTGCAAAACTGGGAAGACAGTATTCAACTAAATGTAGCCAAATCTGTGAAGCAGTCTGCAGGTTGATGATAATTAGCATTGAGCCACTTAGTGTCAATTTATTGATATTTGTCAATAGGTATCATTTAAAAAGGTGGTGCATGTGCAGATGGCATGTTGTGAATGTATGTCAACATTTCACATTTCACTATTAATTTTCTCCTGAGACGGAGCTGGTTCATAATGGTTGGACAAGTATTAGCAACACACAGAAGCTTTTTCAATACTTGACCGTCAAACTGTCATATAATGTAAATGTCTAGGTTGAAACAGCTAAATTAGTTCAACGGTGTAAAGAGCAAACTAGAGCATAGAATAAACCATTATTTGTACATGTAGCTTTATATTTAGCAAGAACTACTGTGGGAAGTGACAGAAGCAATAGATGTGCTTGAAATGCTATTACAAAAGCTAAATAAAATACTTGTAATGCAGCTTATAATTTTCACATCTATTCAATAAAACAGAGTTGCAAAACATAATGTGAATGACAGGATGGCAACAAGGTAGACCGATAGAATTTTCTGTCGGATTCCAATGATGGTTAGCAACAGACACAAGAATACTAAGTGTATACCCATACTAACTATATATTTACCAACTATGTAGAATGCCAGGTTGGATCATTCAAACCAATAGGTGAGACCTGTTTTGTGACTGCTGGAAGGATAGTTGCAGAAGGAGACCATCAGATCAAAGTAAAATGTTTATTTGATACTCATGCATCACACAGCATCACAATCTTCACAGACCTATGCAAAGTGGCGCAACATAGCCACTACAAATAAAAATAAGGTTAAGGTTATGTGGTGACACCAAACCCATGCTGAGAGGACATATTCTTCTGTAGACCATTGCAGAAATTGTGAATGAGGACTTGGAAGTCCAGACAATAGACAGCAAACAAAAGCCACTGCTTTCAGCTGGAGTAAGCCTAAAGCTTGGACTGGTATCTTTAATATGCCAAAAGAGATTTGTAACGTGTCACAGCACTAAGCCATAGACTGTAGAGCGCATCCTAAATGAGTACAAACATGTATTCATAGGGTTTGGGTGTCTTTGAGAATATCATCTCAAAGTAAAGTGTAAGACCAATTCAGCAAATGCTGAAGGAATTTCCATCTGCACTCAATGCCAGCTTGATAGATAAGAGCTGAAAGAAAGTAATGGAAAAAAATGGCAAGTGATAACTTATATGGGATGGCACAGTAGCAAAATGCCACTGTAACAACCTCGAAAGCTGACAATATGTATTGACCCAAAGAATTTAAATAAATCTACAAAGATATCTTACTAGCTCATTCCAACTATTGAAGGAATGTTGCCACAACTTACAAATGTCAAAAAATCTTCAACACCCTAGATCATCTCGCAAGTGAGGCAGTAGCTTTCTAATGACATTCTGGATGCTGTTAGGGATATACACATGGTGGCACATGCCATTTGACATTTTTACTGCTCCTGCAGTATATCAAGATAGACAATATGAGATAGTGATCTTCCTGAAATGACAGGTATAGTGGAAGGGCGTATGCTTGAAATGTCGATTCCCCTGCTCCTTGGATGCTGCATGACCTGCTGTAGTTTTCCAGCAACACTGTCTTCGACTCTGATCTCCAACATCTGCAGTCCTCACTTTCTCCTAGCTCATTTATAGCTGCAGAGACACAGTGGAAAAAGCCAGTGCTGACAATGATCAAAATCTGGTGCAACTGTTCAACAGAGCTCACCATGTGAACCTGAAGTTGAACAAGAAAAAATTACTTTGAAAGATGGCTGAAGTCAAGTACGTAGGGCATGTACTGACAGCAAAAGATCTTTGCCCAGTTCCTGAGAAGGTGTGTGCTGTAGCTGTAGCTCTAGTGCAATAACCACAGATGTAAAAGCAGAACAATGATTTGCTAAATTCAACAACTATTTGGCAAAATTACAAAGGAAATGGAGTGATAATCTTAAATAAGTGATTCTAAAGCACACTTACGAAAATCAACAAAGAATTGCATCAAATGTGAGGAAGAGTCGAAAAATGCAGCGCTAGAAAAGTACAGCAGGTCAGGCCATATCCGAGGAGCAGGAAAATCGATATTTTGGGCATATGCCCTTCATCAGGAATGCCGAAAATTTCGACTCTCCTGCTCCTTGGATGCTGCCTGACCTGCTGTGCTTTACCAGCACCACACTTTTCAACTCTGATCCTCCAGCATCTGCAGTCCTCACTTCCTCAAAGTCAAGAGACTCTACTGGTCAATAATGAAATAAAGGAATACAAGCTAAAGCAAGCTAGAGAGCATTGATGGTCAATGAAACAATATTCTGAGTACTGGAAGGTGGACTGGTTGACTTCAATGATTACTGGTGCAACTATCAAATGCTTGAAAGCACATTTCAGCCATTATGGCATTCCCAACAATGTCATGAGTGACAATGACCTTCAGTTCATGAATGAAGAATTCAGGTGCTTCACACAAGATTGTGTGAAATTCAACACCATACATCCTCTTCACACTGTGCCTGGTCAAATGACAAGTTGAAGTGGAAGTTACCAAAGGAATCACAAAGAAATTAAACAAATCCCACATGGATGTTTGGAAGTTTATCCTCAAGTGGAGAAACACTGACTGAAAGCATGTGGAAAGTAGTCCACTACAAAGACTAATGTCATGCTGCACACAAATTATTCTTCCAATAACATAAGAGCAACTGAAACCAAAGTAGCAATAGATGTGAGTGAAAAAAAAAGTAAATTGCGGAAAATGAAATATCATTTCAACAAAACTGTTAAACCATTGCCAAAGTTGAGTGTTGGAGAGCCAGTCAGATTACAAACATTCATTCATCTCAACTAAAGCCAGTTCAGGTGGGAAGTTGAGATCTGTATGCAGTGGTTGTCGTACTGTTATAACTGCAGGCATATCCACCCAACTGCAGAAGCTGTTCCTCAACTGCAGACAGTTGATCAGGAGGGGCTGACAACAACATTGACACATTTCAGACATCAACCATAAGACCCAGAGATCCACACCAACCCCAAACAGAAACAGAATTACAATGTTTCCACAACAATAACAAATAAAACTCCCTGGCAAAACAACATCATTCAGATGAGGAGCCGAATACAACAATAAGAACACATTCCATTAAGAGACTAACATGATTTAAGTTGTAGAAACTATAGAATCCCTACAGTGCAGAAAGAGGCCTGTCAGGCCAACATCTGAAGAGTACTCCACCCAGACCTACCGCCCACCTATCCCCGTAACTCCACATTTACCATGGCGAACCCTGTTAGCCTGCACATTCCTGGACAACATGGACAATTCAGTGTGGCCAGTCTATTTAATCTACATATCTTAGGACTAGGGGAGGAAGCCAGAGCACCAAGAGGAAATCAACATAGGCATGGGGAACATGCAAACTCGACCCGGACAGTCGTCAGCCCACACGATGCTGGAAACAGACCTGTGTCTCTGGTGCCGTGAGGTAGCAATGCTAACTACTGAGCCGCTGTGCTGCCCTCAGGTTTAAGGATTATGTTTGCAAAGCAAATGCATGTGCAGGTGGAAACATTAAATTGCTAAAGCATGAGTAGTGTATATAACTGGTAACTTGATTAACTGAACATGTCCAATATAATGTGTGCCACTTTCTTTTTGTTTGTATAAAAAGGCTATTTGGATTGAAGTGCCATTATGTACAAATGTCTGTGATACTTTGTTATCATTATGTAACCTATACTGTCAGGTATGTACCTGAAGGTAGACATCTTAAGCTTCTTTTCGATGATGACCTCATGTTGAACACACTGTAGTGTGTTGTACACTCAAACCACTCATGTTAATGCAATGATCAATGACTACTCAGTTCTTTAGCCATATAATACCATACTTTCTTTGTGATATCAGCTGGCCTCCTCCTCTAATCCTCTGGGAATTGTACCTCACTTCTTCGCCAAATGTCCTTTAGCAGAATTTCGATTGATGTACAGTTGACACATGGAGTCACTCTTTTCCACACTAGAGTCAGCACTGACCCCTGATCACTGCCATTCCCCACCCTCACACACATATTTTAACTACATCCTTTTGTAGAATTCTGTGTTTGGAAAAAGGCTAGAGAATCCTCTTTGAAAACATAGTCTTATTGGCACAAGTTCCTGCCTACCAGTTTTTGAATGTTTCCCTGACAATCCTGGCTGCACACTGAAAGTTTGCCACAAAAATCCTATAATGGCCTTATGATATGGAAATGACTCTGATATGTGAATCTCAAATGAATCGACAAATCACAGCTGATTGCCCCAAAATGTTGTTCAACCACTGCCAAGACATTAACGGGCCTATATTTACTTCTTCCCATCTAGAACAAGCATATAGCCAATCCTCTGGCAATACTACCATATCCGAAGAGCAGTCTAAGAACGTGTGCATAGCCTCCACAGTCCCTTCTTATTCCCTTCAATGAAAGAGATCAAGGGCGGGTAATGGGCCAGCTTGGGATGTCCAGGTGGATGGAGTGTGTTGAAGGTGGTGACGGGGTCCTCAGAAGGTGGGCGGGAGTCCTGATTGAAAAAGTAAGCTCGAAGGCGGAAGCGGCAGAAGAAATGTTCGACATCACGACGCGTATTGAATTCGCTGATGAGTGTACGGAGGGGGTGAAGGTAAGGCACTTGCTGAGGACTGATCACTTGTCTTCAGTGAGGGGGAGGTCAGGGGGGGATGGTGAAAACTCAGCTAGGCTGGGAGCTAGGAACTGGTGTAGATGTGGAGCTGGGAGTGGGGGTGGAGCCTGTAACTGGAGTGGGAGTGGTGGTAGGGGGAATGAGGGTGGAGTCATTATCAGGGGTAATGTTCCCCTCAGGGTTCTGGCGGGCAGGGATGGTAACAGTGGGATCCGTGGGGGGGACATGTCAGTAGTATGCAAGTGAGTGGCATTGGTGGAGGCAGAAGTGATGGTGACGACGGCAGTAGGGGGTGGCGGAAGTCGTGGAACACGTGATTCCTGATGAAGGGCTTTTACTGGAAAGTCAATTTTCCAGCTCCTTGGATGCTGCCTGATCTGCTGTGCTTTTCCAGTACCACTCAAATCTTGAACCTAGGATGCATCCCATCTGCACCATGTTTCTACTTCAAGTCCTTCCAACCTCCTGACGTTAAATATCCAACAAGCACAATTTTTTTAAAAAGTCAATATATTTTAGTATATCCTAAGGAGCAAACAATAATGAAGCAAGATGGTTCAGATGAGGCGATGGAGAGTTACAGATCAGCTAGGAAGGATTTAAAGAGAGAGCTAAGAAGAGCAAAGAGAGGACACGAGCAGCCTTTAGCAAATAGAATAAAGGAGAACCCTAAAGCTTTCTATAGGTATGTGAAGAATAAAAGGATGATTAGGGTAGGAATACGGCCAAAGACAGAAGTGGGAAGTTGACTGTAGATCCTGTAGAGATCGGAGAGGTGCTAAATGAACTTTTCTCATTGGTGTTCACTCAGGAAAAGGAGAATATTGTAAAGGAGGAGAATGAATTATGAGATATTAGACTAAAAAGGATCGAGGTTAGTTGTGAACAGATGTTATCAATTCTGGAAGGAGTGAAAGTAGACAAGTCCCCCGGGCAGGATGGGATTTATCCAAGGATTCTGTGGGAAGGTAGAGAGGAGATAGCAGAGCCTTTGGCTTTGATATTTGAGTCACCATTGTCTATAGGTTTGGTACCAGAGGACTGGAGGATTGCAAATGTTGTGCCCTTGTTCAAGAAGGGCAGGAGAGATGACCCAGGAAATTATACACCAGTGAACCTTACTTCTGTTGTAGGAAAGGTTTTGGAAAGGATTATAAGAGATAAGATTTATAATCATCCAGCAAACAACAATTCAACTTCAGATAGTCAACATGGTTTCGTCAAGGGCATGTTGTGTCTCACAAACCTCATTGAGTTTTTTGAGAAGGTGACCAAGCACGTAGATGAGGGTAGGGCAGTTGACGTGGTATACATGGATTTCAGTAAAGCCTCTGATAAGGTTCCACATGGAAGGCTGTTAGAGAAAATGCAGAGGCATGGAATTGAGGGTGATTTAGCAGTTTGGATTAGAAACTGGCTTTCTGAAAGAAGGCAGCGAGTGGTAGTTGATGGAAAATATTCAGCTTGGAGTCCGGTTACTAGTGGTGTGCCACAAGGATCTGTTTTGGGACCACTGCTGTTTGTCATTTTTATAAATGACTTAGACGCAGGTATAGGTGGATGGATTAGTAAATTTGCAGGTGACACTAAAGTCAGTGGAGTAGTGGACAGTGTGGAAGAAAGTTACAGGTTGCAGGGGGACTTAGATAAACTGCAGAATTGAGCTGAGAGGTGGCAAATAGAGTTCAATGCAGATAAATGTGAGGTGATACGCTTTGGGAAGAATAACAGGAAGGCAGAGTACTAGGTCAATGGAAAGATTCTTGGTTGTGTGGATATGCAGAGAGAGCTTGGAGGCAATGTACATAGATCCCTGAAAGTTGCCACACAGTTTGATAGTACTGTTAAGAAAGCATACAGTGTGTTAGGTTTCATACGTAGAGGGATTGAGTTCTGGAGCCGCAGGGTGGCACGGTGGCACGGTGGCACAGAGGTTAGCACGGCGGCCCTCACAGCGCCAGCGACCCAGGTTCAATTCCCGCCTTTGGCAACCGTCTCTGTGGAGTTTGCACATTCTCCCTGTGTCTGCGTGGGTTTCCTCCGGGTGCTCCGGTTTCCTCCCACAGTCCAAAGATGAGCAAGTTAGGTAAATTGGCCATGCTAAATTGGCCATAGTGTTAGGTGAAGGGGTAAATATAGGGGTCTGGATGGGTTGCTCTTCGGAGGGTCGGTGTGGACTTGTTGGGCTGAAGGGCCTGTTTCCACTCTGTAAGTAATCTAATCATGCTGCTACTATACAAAATGCTGGTGCGGCCACACTTGGAATATTGTGTGCAGTTCTGGTCCCCATCCTTCAGGAAGGTTGTGAAAGCATTGGAAAAGGTACAGAGGAGATTTACCAGGATGTTGCCTGGTCTGGAGGGAATGTCTTATGAGGAAAGGCTGAGAGACTTGAACCTGTTCTCATTGGCAAGAAGAAGGCTAAGAGGGGATTTGATAGAGACATATAAGATGGTCAGAGGATTAGATAGGGTAAACAATGAAAGTCTTTTTCCTAGGATGATTATGTCAGTGTGTACGAGGGGGCATAACTACAAGTTGAGGGGTGACAGATTTAAGACAGATGTCAGAGGCAGGTTCTTTATGCAGGGAGTGGTAAGGGCATGGAATGCACTACCTGCTAATGTAGTCAACTCAGCCACATTAGCGAGATTTAAACAATCCTTAGATAACCACATGGATGATTTTGGGATAGTGTAGGGCTGAGAATAGTTCACAGGTCGGCGCAACATCAAGGGCCGAAGGGACTGTTCTGTGCTGTATTGTTCTATGTTCTAATTTCATTCATGATCTAAGTAAATAACAGTCACGTACAGGTTATTGGGCTATAGCGCGCCTTTCGTTAACATGCATTTGCTGTAACGCGACTGACAAATTGCACAAGAACGCAATCGTCGTATTGCAGAAGAGCATCATGTACTCCTACAATTTTATGTTGAAACTGGAAGTACCGTGGTTTACTTGGTATTAAAATTTTGCAAGTTTTGTGTGGGTAGAGTTTTGGTTTTTGAGTAACGATCTCTATAAAGCTAAGACTTAGCTTGAGGTGGAACTGTTGCATACCATGTCTTCGTCCAAAAGTAACAGAGGACCATCACAACTTCACTAAACATTTAGACAACAAACATTTCAAAGCCAAGCTACGCCATTGTATTCTGCAGGCTTCACTATATAAATTCACGTGAAAGGCATTTCACACGATTAATTTCTGTTGTTTACACAGCTTTAAGTTTATTTTGATTTTCTGTTGTGCTGTGCTATCCGTGAAGTCATTGTTATGAGGAACTTTAGTTATTTGTATAGACCCAAGAAACGCCAGATGTTTTTCTTAAAAAAAACGTTTGAGAGGGAATTCAATAGAAATGTTCAAACTCATCAAGATCTGGTTAGTGTAGAACGAGATAAAATTGTTCCTATTGGTAGGAAGGTCATAAACCATAGGACACTGAGTTAAGGTGATTGGTAAAAGAATCAAAGATAACATGGAGAATAACTTTTCATGCAGTGCCTGCACAGTTAGTATTTGGAAGGCCCTGCTGTTGACTTAACTTCTCACCTTCTGTTACGAGGGACAGCTACATAATTGACTATTCTGTCCTTCCAATATGAGGTTTAACTAAGGCCTGTCAGAATAAGCATGAAGGTCCCATGATTAAATGTTTGAAGAGCAGTGGTATTTTTCCTTGTCACTAAAATTAGTATCAGTAAAAAATCAATTATCTGCACATTACTTAACCGCTGTGTGTAGTTTGACTGCCATGTTTCTTACACAACAAAATTTCATTTAAAAAAAAGAGAAAGAACTGTAAAAGCTGTAAATCAGAACCAAAAAAAGAAATTGCTGACAAAGCTAAGCATGTCTGGTAGCATCTGTGAGGAGAAATTAGAGCTAATGTTTCTCTAAACAGAACAAAGGAGTTTGATTGTAAAGCTCTTTGGGATGTCTTGAGCTTAAAAAACTACTCAGCAAATGGAAAAGACTTCTTTACTAGCTATCTATATTTAGGAGGATGTAAGCCAACACTGAAACTCAGAAATCATATTGCAGCACTGAGTGGAAGTGGGTTCAGGAAAGATGCACATGTCTTTTTAGAGAGAAGGATTGAGGAACAAGGTAAAGAGGCAGCCAAAAAGGGGTGCATGATGAAAACTGAGGCTGTTGATGAGCCTAATGTTATGAACATGGGTGCAGGCCATTCAAACCATCACACGTGCCTCGCCATTCAATATGATCACGACAAAGCGAACGCTTCAATGCCTTCTACTCATTCCATTCCAAATGCAGGGACAAAAGAAATGAATACTAATTGGATTTCTCTTCAAAATAACCAGCATAAACCTGATGGGCCAAATGGCTTCCATCTGTGCTATATTATTATTATGGACCAGACCAGACCCCCTCAAAATATTTAAGAAGGTAGCCTAGACCCTAACCTTTACTTATTTTTTTAAGGCAAATGAAAAGTGCTATGTCCCAGATACAGTTCGACGTGCCGAACTGCTTGGCATTAAGCAAAGCACGATTTGTTCAACACTCTAGATAAATTACAACAAAAGAAAGAAGAACTTAGAATAACTTAACTAGAGTCATTGAGTCATAGAGATGTACAGCATTGAAACAGACCCTTCAATCCAACTTGTCCACACCGGCCAGATATCCTAAGCTAATCTAGTCCCATTTGCCAGCACTTGGCCCATGTCCCTTTAAACCCTTCAGATTCATAACCCATCCAGATGCCTTTTAAATGTTGTAATTGTACCAGCCTCCATCACTTCCTCTTTTAACTTTATTGGAAAGCTTGACAGAATAATAGATATAGTAATTATTATTAATTAACTATTCCAATATGGTAACATCCCATAAGCACAACCGTTGGCAAAAAGGCAAAGTCAGAAACAAGTCATCTCACATGCAATCTAGCAGCAGAGAGAGAAAACTATCAAACAAAAACTCGGAGAAAGTAGCAACCAGGAGACATTTACTGCAGCTTCCAACCCTGTTAAGACTCTAACAGCAACTGTTTAAAAATTGAAAGAAAAAATAAAAACTCTCAGTCTGTGAAAGCTGGCCACACCCATTCAGGCTGCTTCTATTGTTCCAACTTTTAAAAAAAACCAAGGCCTCAAAAACTTTATATTATGACAGACTGCTCGATACGGGTGACACGGTGGCACAGTGGTTAGCACTTGCATCACAGCGCCAGAGACCCGGGTTCAAATCCCGCCTCAGGCAACTGTCTGTGTGGAGTTTGCACATTCTCCCCGTGTCTGTGTGGTTTTCCTCCGGGTGCTCCAGTTTCCTCCCACAGTCTAAAGATGCCCAGGTTAAGTGATTTGGCCATGCCAAATAGCCCATAGTTAGGTGAAGGGGTAAATGTAGGGGAATGGGTCTGGGTGGGTTGCTCTTCAGAGGGTCAGTGTGGACTTGTTGGGCCGAAGGGCCTGTTTCCACACTGTAATTAATCTAATCTATTCTACCTCTAGTTCAATCTCTCTCTTAAAAGAAACTAGGACAAAATACACATCATAAAGCTACAGCATCATCATTCTATTCTATGACTCTAGGAAAGGCATGTGTGTAGGCACATGGGAAAAATGCAGGCCTGTATTGCATAAATATAACTTAGAAATGCTTTATAATTAGATACAGATTGTTCTGCTATAATGCGCATTTCATTAACATGAATTCGCTGGAATACAGTTGATGAATTTCTAAAGCACGAGCCTTTAAAACATGTGTTGGCTGTATTGCGATTACATCGTCAACACTTTAAGTTCTAATTCTAAAGTGCAATTTTTCTATAACATGGGGTGGCACAAGAATGCAACCATCACATTATAGATGAACTACTGTATTGAAATAGTTAAAAATCACACAATACCAGGTCATGATTTTTAACATTGTCCACCCCAGTCCAACATCAGCACCTCCACATCATGTATTGAAATAAAATTTGCACTGAGATATTTCTTTCTTATTTGTGGAAGTTCGCATGGCTTGGAAAAATATGCTGATTAGTTTTTTTTTGCAATTTTGCCATTATTTGTTGTTGACGTACACACTCAGTTGATGATTATTAGGATATTTTCACATGGACAAAGAGGTCTAATGAGCTTTGATGCTTTAGAATGGGTGATATATTGAAAGAATTGTAATGGAAAACGCAAAGAAAGAGATCAAGTGCTACTGCCCAAGTTTACACTGTGACAATGCTGCTCCTTTAACAGAGGATAACAAAGAGAGGAATACGGAAGGAGTGGAACAAATATGAAGGTAAGCGAGCCAGTAATATTAGAAATGATAGTAAAAGTTTCTTTCAATACATAAGAAACAAACGAGAGACAAAAGTAGACATTGAGCCACTCCAAATTGATGCTGGGTGATAAGGAAATAGCCAAAGAACATCATAAATACTTTTTGTCAGTCTTCACAGTGGAAGACATGAGTAATATCCCAACAATTAAGGAGAGTCAGGAGGCAGAGTTGAGTATGGTAGTCATTACAAAAGAGAAAGTGCAAGAAAAGCTAAAGGGTCTAAAAATCGATAAATCTCCTGGCCCCGATGGCTTACATCCTAGAGTTCTGAGAGAGGTGGCTGAGGAAATAGCGGAGGCGCTGACCGTGATCTTCCAAAAAATCACTGGAATCAGGGAAAGTCCCAGATGATTGGAAAATTGCTGTTGTAACCTCCTTGTTTAAGCAAGGATTAAGACAAAAGATGGAAAATTATAGGCCGATTAGCCTAACTTCGGTTGGAGGTAAAATTCTAGAATCCATCGTTAAGAATGAAATTTCTAAATTCTTGGACGTTCAGAATCAGATTAGAACAAGTCAGCATTCATTTAGTAGGGGGGAGGTTGTGCCTGACAGACCAGTTCGAATTCTTTGAAGAGCTAACAAGTAGGTTAGACCAGGGAGACCCAGTGGATATTATCTATATAGACTTCCAAAGGTCTTTGATAAGGTGTCTCACGGGAGGTTGCAGAGCAAGGTGAGGACCATGGTGTTTGAGATGAGCTACTGGCATGGATGGGGATTGGCTGTCTGACAGAAGGCAGAGAGTTGGGATCAAAGGTTCTTTTTCGGAATGGCAGCTGGTGACAAGCGGTGTCCTGCAGGGTTCAGTGTTGGGGCCGCAGCTGTTCGCTTTATATATAAATGATCTGGATGAAGGGACTGGGGGCATTCTGGCAAAGTTCACCGATGATATGAAGTTAGGCAGACAGGCAGGTAGTACTGAGGAAGTGGCGGGGGAGCGGGGGGCGCAGTGTTGCAGAAAGATTTATTCCGTTTAGGAGAGTGGTCCACCAAGAAATGGCTGATGAAATTCAATGTGAACAAGTGTGAGGTCTTGCACTTTGGAAAAACAAATACAAGCTTGGACTATTCTTTAAATGGTGAGAAAATTCATAAAGCCAAAGTACAAAGGGATCTGGGAGTGCTAGTCCAGGATTACCTAAAGGTTGATTTGCAGGTTGAGTCCGTGATTAAGAAAGCAAATATAACATTGTCATTTATCTCAAGAGGGTTGGAATATAAAAGCAGTGATGTGCTTCTGATATTTTATAAAGTTCTAGTTAGGCTCCATTTAGAATACAGTGCCCAATTTTGGGCCCCACACCTCAGGAAGGACATACTGGCACTGGAGCATGTCTAACGGAGATTCACACGGATGATCCCTGGAATGGTAGGTCTAACATACAAGGAACAGCTGAGGATCCTGGGATTGTATTCATTAAAGTTCAGAAGGTTGAGGGGAGATCTAATAGAAACTTACAAGATAATGCATGGCTTAGAAAGGGTGGGCACTGGGAGGTTGTTTCCATTAGGTGGGGAGTCTCGGACCCGTGGACACAGCCTTAAAATTAGAGGGGGTCAATTTAGAATGGAAATGAGGAGACATTTCTTCAGCCAGAGAGTGGTGGGCCTGTGGAATTCATTGCCACAGAGCGCAGTGGAGGCCGGGATGTTAAATGTCTTCAAGGCAGAGATTGATAAATTCTTGATCTCGTAAGGAATTAAGGGCTACAGGGAGAGTGCGGGTAAGTGGTGTTGAAACACCCATCAGCCATGATTAAATGGCGGAGTGGACTCGCTGGGCCGAATAGCCTTGCTTCCACTCCTATGTCTTATGGTCTTACGCTATTCTGTCCTTGATTTATTTTCAGAGAGGCCATGATAGCAGAAATTCTGATATATCTGGAAGTACCTGCTTGAGAAAGTTTTCAAGTTTTTTAAAAAAAATTTGTACAGTGAAAGAGGAGTGGTCAGTTCTCCCAGTTCAGGTTTCACTTTGGTTTGGTTTTAGCATGCAGTCTCTTTGAAGCTGCTCATCAAGTTTTGACTAGGAATCCAGAGAAGCTACTGGACCCAAAGAAGTAGCTCCA
The DNA here is from genome assembly GCF_020745735.1 of Hemiscyllium ocellatum. Taxonomy (NCBI): domain Eukaryota; kingdom Metazoa; phylum Chordata; class Chondrichthyes; order Orectolobiformes; family Hemiscylliidae; genus Hemiscyllium; species Hemiscyllium ocellatum. Next base: position 63,355,764 of record NC_083401.1, on the reverse strand, counting down.
TACTGATCCCCTCTCTCTCTGATACCTCTTCTATAAGAGCCTGTGTTTGTACTTACCTTTTTTTAACCAAGTGGATTAATATAGGAATGTTGCAATACTTGGATCAGTGTCATTAAGTTGTGAAAGAGTCAATTGGATTTTCAAATAGTTATATTATTCTAAATTCGGTTTTCTTTTCTTCATCTGTAAATAAGTTCTCTCTGTTTAAAACTGAGTGGTTGGGCCAGTTGCATCCCTCCTAAATATCCTGCTTAAATCAATTAGCAAAGTTAGGGTCTGGGCTGCCTTCTTGAAATGTTTTGAGGGGGCTTGGTCTGGTCCATAACAGTACAGACAAGATGGCATGTTAGTGATGTGCTGAGTTTATTGTTTCTTGCGGCAGAGATACTAAGGAGTCACCAGAATATAGGTCATTACAGTTTGTTCCATATATGGCAGCCTCCAATGGAAACAGTCCCTCTTCATATCAAATTCCAGACACACAATCTATTGAAATTCAACTATATTTTAATATAGAATGAGCAGAGCATGATACTGTTTTCTTTTAAATTGATATTCTTGTGAATTGTCCTGATGCATGCAAGATGAAAATCTGCAACAAAATGCATTGCTGTGCAGCACTATATAGTAGGTTAGTCATCCATAATAATTTCGATGGAAGCAAAGTCTTCTTGTGAAATGTTTGTTATAAATTGATTGCTGAACTATTGCCAAAGAACTAGATCATTTATCCTCTTGATCCAGGGTAGAGAAGATACATAACGGCATTATTATGAATGTAAGATGTATGATATTGTTATTTTTACAAGCATTTACTTAACTTGCTGAAAATGGGGAAAATGCATTGTCGTGTGATCTGTTATGAGTTCTATCCAGCAACAAATCACTACAATTGCAAAATGTTCTTACCTGACACAAAGACTGAGTTGACTGTGGGTAGATTTTCCATCTCTGAAATTTTGTATTAAAACAGAGGGGACACAAATTACTGGTATTAATTGATTTGGAGATGCCAGTGTTGGACTCGGGTGTACAAAGTTAAAAATCACACAACACCAGGTTATAGTCCAACAGGTTTAATTGGAAGCACTAGCTTTCAGACCGCTACTCCACAACCACCTGATGAAGGAACAGTGCTCTGAAAGCTAGTGCTTCCAATCAAACCTGTTGAACTATAACCTGCTTACGTTTGATTTTTAACTGGGTATTAATTGGTTCATGACAGCTTGGGAAACTGAGAGAAGTACAATTCAATGGTCATTTGATATTATGACTCAGCTAAAAAGGCAGAAGTGAAACTCATTGAAAGCTGGGAGTAGTGTTAGACTGGGAGTGATGTTGGACTTGTTCCTGTAAACACCACAATTCCATAGAGATCAGACAGTGAAATAAAACTGTGGTGTGAAATTTTCAATCATGTTAAAAAATTAAAGGTTCTCTTTTCACTAGTTGTCCACTAAGTTATGTTTAGTCAATTTTTCTTTAGACTTATTTGATTCATTAAAAGTCTTAAAATTTGAAATTTTGTCACACAGCTGTTTTAACTTGGTTTTTACTTGGCTTAAAGGAGATCCAACAATATATCCTTCTTATTAAGGCTTTTTTTTACAAGTTTCATCATTCCAGACAGAAGATAGCTGCCATGGAAGCAAAAGTTAAAAGGTGCGATGATAGAAATCTGATTTCGGATGGTATTGTTATAATAGCTAATCATTAAAATAATTATGAATGATGCATTTAAAACTGGATATGGGGAATCAAAACAGAAAATGCTGTAAATCTTTTGAAAACCAAGCATCAACCAAGGAGAACAGAACAGCAGCACACATTTTACATCTATGACTTTTCAACAGAACAGAAAGAAACTCAAGATTTGGCTGTTTATAAGCTAATATAATATTGGCAGTAAAACACAAGGAAGGGGAGGTTTGTTGTAGGCTGGAGAGAGGACTGACAAATGACAAATGTTTTATTTATATATATATATATAATATATATAGGTAAAAAGTGGTGATAAAGGGATTCAAGGGGAGGGGGATTCACCAGTCTCAATCTTGGCCAAATTGGAATTTAAAATTTCATCATGAAGTAATCATGATGCCATCACAACGTGAAGTGCATATTCACCAAGGACAGGTTTAAGCAGATTGAGCAAATTATAACCCTGCACTTCTAATTGGAACTGATAGTTTGTAATGAAAACAACTTGAACTCAGTTAAAGTTTCTGGCTGTAACAAGTCACTGTAATGGTGTAAAATTAGAGCTTCAGGATATTGTAGCTTCTGATTCAGAGCCTTGTTGGTAAAGATGAGGTAATTGAGTACTAAAAAAATGCTGAATTTACTACAGTGCAACATTATAAAGGCATCTGGATGGGTATATGAATAGGAAGGGTTTGGCAGGATATGGGCCGGGTCCTGGCAGGTGAGACTAGATTGGGTTGGGATATCTGGTCGGTACGGACGGATTGGACCGAAGGGTCTGTTTCCATGCTGTACAACTCTATGACTGAAATTTGATACAGAAACCATTTTGTCTTAGTTTTACACAAAAAGCTGCACTCTTTAAAACAGGAGCTTTGATGTTTTGTAAATCAGTAGTGTTATGTAAATTTGACTGCATTACATTTAATTGTGTCTTATGGTGGTGTGATATTTAAACAAAATTCAGCAAGTTGCCACATGACAGATGGAAAGTACAAACACTGAACTTGTTGAAAATAAATGTTCTATTACAGCAACAGAATGCATCACAAAGGAGTTTAAAATATTCTCCTCTGCAGGCAGAGCTAAATCTTTGAGTGACAATGCTGATCGTCCCCTCACATGATATCTACATTGATGATTATTCAACAGAGGTCACCTGATAACAGCCAGAATTGAGAACTTCCATTGATTTTCTTTCTCTTGTCCTTTGACCAGATGCACTTAAAGTTGATTGTAGCACTTGTATTGCTCCCTTGCTGTGATTAGCTAGCTCAATACAGGCTACAAATGAAAAGTAGACCTTCCTTGCCTGTCACATTCCCCTTCATGTGGCGTGTAAGATTTACCAAATGAGCTACAGGCAAAGTGTAAGTGGGGTATTTTTAAAAATAGGAGAAAGTGAGGACTGCAGATGCTGGAGATCAGAGCTGATAATTTGTTGCTGGAAAAGCGCAGCAGGTCAGGCAGCATCCAAGGAGCAGGAGAGTCGACATTTCTCCTGCTTCTTGGATGCTGCCTGACCTGCTGCGCTTTTCCAGCAACACATTTTCATCTCCTTTTAAAAATATTATGCTTTAGTTGATTCAGATACATAGTCGTAAAACGAAATCCTAAATTGTTTTTACTTTTCTTTTCAACTAGTCGAGTTAACACAAATACCTATCAATTCAGACACAACGCATTACTACTCATGTGCTGTTTAGATTGGCAAGAATGTAACCTCATAATAGCTGGCCTGTTGTGTTTATTTTTCAGAGTTGCTCTAACATGCCAAAACCGCAATCACGTTATGTCAGAATTAAGAACCCTTTTTTAAAACTAAATATAATCACAATTATAATTGCATAGCAAAGAATTATTATGAAAATAACATTTTATTAAGTATTTTTGGAGTAACAATGCAAAAAATCTTTCTGAACCTCAGAAAAGTATGATGGTATTTTCACATTAAGATTTTTAAAGAAAATGATTGGATATGGTTTCCATTGAGACAATTGGACATATGCCAAGAGTGAAGTCTGATTATTTTCGGCTGTCACTGTAGACAAGTTTACTAAAAATCACATCAATTATAAAAATTATGCCAAATGTTGTGGAGCCCTTTTGTTTATTCTGTTTGAGTGTGATTTGGCTTCACAAGCTAGAGCTTTGGTCCATGGCCTAGCTGTTTTCTTTGCTTAAAGGAAAGTTATCAACTCTGAAGATTAAAGAAAATAGATCTGTCCCTCTCAAGATTGGTGCCTTAATCAAGAGGAACAGCTGCTCTCTATTCACCTTGTCAATACACCTCATAATCTTATATACTTCAATTATGCCCCCCTTTAGTCTTCTTTGCTCTAGAGAAAACAAACCAAGCCAATCTAATCTCTCCTTATAGCTCAATATTCCATCCCAGGCAACATTCTGGTTGACCTCCTCTCTGTAGTGAGGTGACCACAACAGCACAAGTTGCTCCAGTTTGTGGCCTGACCAATATTCTGTACAACTCCAACATTACCTCCTTGCTCTTTTACTCTGTGCCAAGACTGATGAAAGCAAGTGTCCCACATGCCTTCTTAACTATCTTATTCAAATGCTCTGCCAGCTTCAGAGATTTGTGAATAATTACCTTAAGTTCCCTATATTCTTGTAATCCACCCAGTGTCCTGCCATTCATTAAACACTCCCTCATCTTGTTTCCTCTTCCAAAGTGCATCATCTCACACTCATCAAGGTTAGATACCATCTGCCACTGGTCTATCCATCTGACCAACCCACTTATACCATCCCGTAACGCACAACCATCTTCTTCACTATTAACCACTCTACCAATCTTGGTGTCATCTATAAATTTGCTCAACATTCCCCCCAAATTTTTATCCATATCGTTTATGTACATAACAAACAATAAGGGTCCCAGCACTGATCCTTGTGGTGCACCACTGTACAACAGCCTTCACTCAGACAGCCTTCTACCACTACCCTTTGTGTCCTAATACGAAGTCAGTTTCTGATCCAGACGTTGCCAGGTTTTACTCCATTCTGTTGCATGTCACAGAAGTTTGCAGTTTCCTACTTGCTGGAGGCTCTCTCATTGGCCCTTCATTTTTGAGAGCCCCCTAATGCGTGAAAGTAAACATGCCTTGTGCTCTATATTTGGCCAGTAAATCACTGTTGAGGGCCTATTCCTGATACACAGAATAATTGGAAACCCCACTTGAACAAAACATTAAAATCAAAACTTCAAAGCCTTCCACTTGAGGGAGTGTCCAAAATTAGAAGCTGCAAATATATAGGTATTACTAATAAATCAAATGAACAATTTATGAGAAGACTTTACTCAAAGAATGGTGACTTTGTGAGGTTCATTGTCAGTGGGATGTTTGAGATAAATAACATTGATACATTTAAGGAAAAACTTTCAAGAGAAGTAAGAAAACAGAAAGAAACTATGATAGGTTAGGGTGAGGTAATCGATTGCCGGTGTGATGAAGCAAGTTGGTAAGAGGCTCATATGGAGCATGAAAAATACCATAGGCCTATTGGGCTGATTGGCCTGTTTTTGTATTGTAAAGTGTATGCCATTCTATGTGCCTTACTTAAAACATTCGATTAGATTCCCTACAGTGTGGAAACAGGGCCTTCTGCCCAACAAGTCCACACCGGCCCTCTGAAGAGTAACCCACCCAGACCCATTTCCCTCTGGCTAATGCACCTAACACTATGGGCAATTTAGCATGGCCAATTGACCAAACCTTTGGACTGTGAGAGGAAACCAGTGCACCCAGAGGAAACCCACACAGACATGGGGAGAATGTGCAAACTCCACACAGACAGTCACCCAAGGCTGGAATCGAACTTAGGGCCCTGGTGCTGTGAGCAGCAGTGCTAACCACTGAGCCACCGTGCAGCCCTGAAGTGCAGTATCTCCCTGATGCAACCAGGACAGACTGGTAGTTAGCATAATAAGTGCTACCATATTAAACAAAATACAGGAAGGAAATATCTGAAGGTCATCAAAGGATTTGCCCCTACCAAGCACTTGTACAGGATGTCTCCAATTTACAAACATCTCACATAACGAATGCTTCCACCAATGAATCCGTACCCTACAGGGGTGTACAGGTTATTCTGCTATAACGCGCGATTTGTTAATGCAGATTTGCTATAACACAATTGACAAATTGGAAGCTTCGTTTCTAATGTGTGAAGTATTAAAGCTTGTATTGCTTGTAACACGATTCCAGCCCCATTAATTAAAATAGTGCTGCTTTTACATGAATTTCTTAAGTGATTGCACAAGAATGGAACTACTGCATTATAGCAAAATCGATTGTAATTTTAAATATCCCACCTATGAACCTCTCCTGTATTTGCAAAAGGCTGCTGTATAGTGCCCTGCATTGTATCCTGACTTGCACATAAATCGATTTGCAAACAGACTCAGCAATAGAACCTTGGGATGGATTTTGATACAGCAGATCAAAAGAAGCTGCTTCCATTGGCTGAAGGGCCAGCAAAAAGGGCACAACTGAAGATAATTGGCAAAGGAATCCAGGGATCTTATGAGAATTTATTTGACCACTGGGGCAGCCCAGGGACTGCCTGTCAATGGAATCAGTGTGCATTTGAAATACATCTGTTCACCAGAGCAGTTTTCAGTGTTGTTAGTAAAATTATTACAACAGCATGCCACATCATAAACTCAGCAAGCGATCACTTAATTTTAACCCTCAAGCAATATTTGTTTTTCAAGTCCAAAATGTGCATGTTGTTGGTTATATATTTTTTTAACTTGGGCAACAGCACATTATGATTAAGGGCTTTATTTATCATGGTATTTCTATTTTGATAGTCTGGTTTAAACTCATTGAGGTTAATGTTGAACATGATCGATCATCAGATGTTCTTACATGTTTAATCATTAGTTCTATGCTGAAGGTGTATGCACTGGGATGGAAATCGCATTTATTTAATGTATGAAAAATTCAATGCATTTCTCATAAATGTGAGCTGTTGAACACGAGTGACAGTTCCAGCCACTTACATCATAGAACTGTGTGTAAATCAGCGATGTATTCATTTGAAACAAACACAGAAAATGCAGGAAAAAATCTGCAGGTCTGACACCATCTGTGAAAAGAGGAACAGAGTTGACTTTTAAGTCCAGTATGATTCTTCATCAGAATTGAAAGGGATTGGAAAATGTTGGGTTTATTCTTTTGACAGAGGTGGAGGAGGAGGGGAGAGACCAGATTATGCAGATGTCCAATGCAAAAATCAGACAGGTTGTTAATTCCACAATTTCTGAGTCTGACTGCATGGTTTATGTCCTCCACTTTTTACATTCTCCACCCAACCCCATGGCTTTGTTTGGTTGGTGTTTTGTTTATTTTGCTTTCAGAAGAGAGGACACATTTCTTCATTTTGACACATTAATTTGCACCTATTTCACTTCTCTATTTCCTTTTCACCACATTAACAATGCCTTTGTCTTTTACACTGAACCACCACACCACCTCATCCCCTTACTCCTCCTTCACATCCATCAACAGCATAAGAAAACCTACTTTCCAACCCCTTTCAGTTCTGAAGAAGAGTCACACTGGACTCGAAACATTAACTAGCTTTCTCTCTCCAAGTGCTGACATACATGCTGAATTTCTCCAGCATTTTCTGTGTTTGTTTCAGATATCCAGCATCCACGTTTTTATTTTAATGCATTCATTCGATTTGAGGGCAAGTAGGTAGTTTCCCTGTAATTCTTGATGCTTCAATTGAAATTAACAGCTTTCTTTTTTCAATGTATTTGACATAGAAAAGTATACAAAAGTCAGTTGCATTTATGCGGCATCTTCAACATTGTAAAATATCTTAAATACACATCAACTTGGAAGAATGTTTAGTTTTCCTTCTTCCTACAATCCATATGTGTTTAAAAGTTAAGTCTAATGTGATCTACATCTTAGATCTTGATTTACATTATGATCTTATCAACATTACATGTTGTAATGGACTCTGGTCCTTCATCTCAGTGCCTCAATAAACAAAAGAAGAATGGGAACCAATACTTTGACTTCACCTCATGTTATAGAATTTTGTTATAGAATCCAGGACCATTGAATAAGCCAAATTGAAATCCAAATAAAGAGCACACCATCAATATCAGCCATATCTTTTCAAAATATAAAACTATGAGGGGATTTGATAGAGTAGATCAAAGGAAGTTAATTCTACTAATTAAAGGGCCAGCACCAAAGGGCATAGATTTAAGCTAATTGGTAAAAGAACCCAGGAAGGATTATGAGAATTTAGTTGAAACATTATGTTGTTATGACGAGGAGCACACTGCCTGAAAGTTTATTGGAAGTAGGTTCAATGTTAATGTTTTGAAGCAATGTGCTTCAAAAGCAAATATTAATGTTTTGTTGAAAAAGCTGGTGAGGGTGAATAATTCAATGGCCAGACTAATAATTGTAAGGAACAGATTGCTTTATGAGAAAAGGCTGGAAGGGTTAGACCTGTATCCTCCGGAACTTAGACGAGTCAGATGTGACCTCATTGAAACATGTAAGATTCTGAGGGTATTCGACTAGATGGATGTAGAAAACGTGTTTCCTCTGGTGGGAGAATTTAGAACTAATAGCTATAGCTTAAAAATAAGGGGATGCCCTGTTTAAAACAGAAATAAGGAAATGTCTTTTTCGCCCAGAGGATTTTATAACTTAGGAATTCCTTTCCTCAAAAGGCAGCGGTTGCAGAATCTTTGAATATTTCTTAGACAAGGGAAGGTAAATTCTTGATTACCAAGGGAATTAAATATTGGTGGGAACATGCAGGAATGTTAGAATCGGATCATATGTAATAGTGGACCAGGGTCAAGGGGCCTGCTCTTATTCCTTGTCCGTCGGTCTGTAACTCTTCCAAAGAGCTGACAATTGAATGATGGGTTCAATTGCCTCTCCAGTAAAGATATTAGACTAAAATGTAGAAAAACAGAATTATATGATACAAAATTGAGTCTCTCTGTACTGTGCTCTAATGGGGAAAGTTGCCAAACATAGAAACCGGAGGGGTGGGTGGGGGGGGGTGGAGGCGGGCACACGTTCATAGTTCCTTGAAGGTGGAGTTGCCAGTAGATAGGATAGTGAAGAAGGCATTTGGTATGCTTGCCTTTATTGGCCTGTGCACTGAGCATAGGAGTTTGGATGTCATGTTATGGCTATACAGGACACTGTTTAGGCTACTTTTGGAATACTGCATTTAATTCTGGTCTCCCTGCTAGAGGAAAGGTGTTGTTAAATTTGAAAGGTTTATGAGGATGCTGCCTAGTTTGGAGGGTTTGAGCTATAGGGAGAGGCTGAATAGGCTGGGGCTATTTTACCTGGAGCATTGGAGGCTGAGGGGTGACCTTATAGAGGTATATAAAATCATGATGGGCATAGATAGAGAGAAGAGACAGGTCTTTTCCCCAGTGTAGAGAGTCCAAAACTAGAGTGCATAAGTTTAAGGTGAGAGAGGTAAGATAGAAAAAAAACTTAAGGAGCAACATTTTTATGCAGAGAATGTGCATGTATTGTATGAGCTGCCAGAGGAAATGGCAGAGGCTAGTACAATTACAGTATTTACAACGCATCTGAAAGGGCACAAAAATAGGAAAGATTTAGAGGAATATGGGCCAAATGTTGGCAATTGGAACGAGATAAATGTAGATTATTTGGTCATTATGAAGGATTTGGACTGATGGGTTTGTTTCTATGCTGTCCAACTCGATGATTCTACAGGTTTTGTGAAATTCTGAAAACACCAAGAAGTGTCAAACTGTCAAGAAGTATCAACAACTGTCCAACAGGGTCGATGTTTTCGGAACCATCAAGAAGCATCAAGAATTGTTGACTGCTAAGAACTTCCAAGAACCATAAAAATTCAGCAAGAGTATCAATGTATCAAGATATATTGGGAAGTGTCACGAGAAGTGCTGAGAAGTGTCAATTTATCAAGAACTATCAAGAAATGCTGATTTGTCAAGAACTATGAAGAAGTGTCAAGATCTGTCAAAGAGTGTCAACCTGTAGAGAAATGTCAAGAACTGACAAAATCTCTCAAAACATATTTGATGTATGATAGCGCATTGCACAACAGTGCTAATATACACTACTGACATAGTCTGTAATATCAAAGTTTAGATAAGAAAACTTGATTTTTCATTCCACTGAACTTAGATGCTAGCTTTTCTTGTTAATTCAATGAATGTGAGTATTGCTGGTCTGTCAGCATTAATTGTCCATCCTTAGATGCTCTTGAGAAGTTATAAAATGCGCTGCTTCTTGAACTGTTGCAGTTAATTTGTTGCGAGTTGCCCCTCAATGCTGTTAGGGAGGGAATTCCAGGATTTTTGTTATTCATGTCAAATACATTTATTGTCAATGCTTGCAATACTTGCAACAATCATTACTTAGTAATGGATAAAGTCACGCAGGTGAACGTTTACATTAGCAACAAATTACTGCTACAGTTTGCCTCAACAAGCCATTTTCAGTTGATTTGTGGGATTGGTTGTAAGATACAAATACTTGTAATTGTTAGGCAAAAAGAAAACACACGAGAGTGAGAGTTCTTGAAACTGCAGTAATGTCGGAGAATCATTGGCTAGAGGATATATTTGGTGAGGAGTTCAAGGGACGCATTAAGGTTACAGAAGGTATTAATTACATGATTTTACAATCTTCAGTCAATGAGCTAAATCATGCACTTTATTGCCCTTACAGATGGGAATTGATGAGGCACATAAAACCATAATCCTTGTAATTAACTATGAATTGCAATTAAAATACATTTAATGGAATTACAAAGCTGAAGCAGAACTGTGGAGGCTAAAGCAGCCAAGCACTTTTGAAAAGTCCAGCTCAATGGATGCCTTGATAGAGAGTGAAATTTCCAGACTGGACCCAAAAGGCCTTCGTCAGAGGGTTAAATCTGAGGAAAAGCGCCAGAAATCTTGGCCTAATAGATATGAAGGGAAGTGGCACAAAGTGTAAATGCAATCATTTACATTTGCTAGACCTGGAAATAGATCAGGATGACGATAACATCCCTCACGTGTTCTGCTAAAGGAACCTAAAAAATTGATGAGCATGAAAAAAGCCTGGTTTAAGCACATCGATAAATGTCAGCTCCACTAATAGCTTAACTTTTTAATGCTTGAAGGAACTTAAACAAAAGAATTGGAGAAACGATTTGCTGTCAGAGCTAAGACTAACTGAAATCATGATAATCTACAGAAGACCTTAAGATTTGGGAGCAGAATTAGGCAATTATCCCATCGAGTCTGCTTCCCCATTCAATAATTTTTCTCATCTCCATCCTGCTGCTTTCACCGTATATCCCTTATTCCCCTTACTAATCAAGAAAATATCTAACTCTGTCTTAATTGCACTCAATGACCTGGCCACCACAGCCTTCAGAAACAATGAGTTCCACAGTTTCACCACCCTCTCGCAAAAGAAATTCCTCCTCATCTGAATTCTAAAAGATCACCCCTTCACTCTGAGGCTGTGCAGTTGAATCCTAGTCTCTCCTACTACCTGAAACATCGGCCCCACCGCCACTGGATACAGGCCTCTCAGTACTCTGTAAATTTCAATGAGAACCTCCCCATCCTTCTAAATTCCATTGAAAACATACTTAGAGTACTCAACTGCTCCTCATATGACAACTTCTTCATCCCTGGGATTATTCTTGTAAAACACCCCTGAACTCTCTCCAACGTCAGCACATCCTTCCATAGGTACAGGGCCCAAAACTGTTCACAATATTCCAAATGTCATCTGACCAGAGTCTTAATCAGCCTCAGCAGTACATCTCTGTTCTTGTATTCTAGTCCTGATTAAATGAATGCTGACATTGCATTTACCTTCTTTACTGCCAACTGAATCTGCATTGATAACCTTGACCTTGAACTAGGACTCCCAAGTTCATCTATGCTTCAGATTTCTTTGCGTGTTTAGAAACTTGTCCCCTCCTCCATTCTTCTTAATTGAACTGCATAATCCCACAATTTCCAACATTGTATTCCACATACCACTTTTTGCTCACTCTCCCAGGCTATCTAAGTCCTTCAGCAGCCTCTGCTCTTCCTCAATACTATCTGTCCCTCCACCTATCATTGTGTCATGTGCAAACTTAGCAGCAATGCCCTTGGTTCTTTTGTCCAGATTGTTAATGTATAACATAAACTGTTGTGGCCCCAACAGGGATTCCTTTGAACTCAAACAAAGAACAAAGAACAATATGGCCCAGGAACAGGCCCTTCAGCCCTCCAAGCCTGTGCTGCCACATTTTGCCCTACGATGCTAAATCTGTCTTCACTTACAGGATCCGTGTCCCTCTATTCCCTTCCTATTCGTGTATTCATCCGGGTGCTTCTTGAAAGCTGCTATTGTGTCTGCTTCCACCATCCCCCTCTGGCACCACATTTCAGACACTCACTAACTTTTGTATGAAAAGCGTGCCTGGTACATCTCTTTTAAGCTATCCCCTCCCCCCCACTTGCATCTCCTAGTAATTGACCCCTCCACCCTGGGAAAAATCCTCATACTTTCCACTCTATCCACATCATTCGTAATCTTATAAACTTTTATTAGATCACACCTCAACTTCTTGAGTTCCAGTGAAAACAAACCCATTCTATCCAACCTTTCTTCATTGCTAAAATCCCCATAAGACCATAAGGCATAGGAATGAAAGTAAGGCCATTTGGCCCTTCACGTCCACTCTGCCATTCAATCATGGCTGATGGGCATTTCAACGCCACTTACCCACACTTTCCCCATATCCCTTCATTCCTTGCAAGATTAAGAATTTATTAATCTCTACCCTGAAGACATTTAACATCCCTACCTCCACTGTGCCCCGTGGCAATAAATTCCACTACTCTCTGGCTGAAGAAATGTCTCCTCATTTCCATTCTAATTTGACCCTCTCTAACTCTAAGGCTGTGCCCACAGGTATTAGTATCCCCGTCTGATGGAAACAATTTCCCAGCATCCACCCTTTCTAAACCATGAATTATCTTGTAAGATTCTATTACATCTCCCCTCAATTTTCTAAACTCTAATGAATACATTCCCAGGATCCTCAGCCTTTCATCGTATAATAGGCCTACCATTCCAGGGATCATCTGTATGAATCTCCGCTGGACATGTTCCAGTGCCAGTATGTCTTTCCTGAGGTGTGGGGCCCAAAATTGGGCACAGTATTCTAAATAGGGCCGAATCAGAGCTTTGTAAAGTCTCAGTAGCACATCACTACTTTTACATTCCAACACTCTTGAGATAAACAACAACGTTACATTTGCTTGCTTAACCACAGACTCAATCTGCAAGTCAACCTTTAGAAATTCCTGAAGAAGGGCTTATGCCCGAAATGTCGATTCTCCTGCTTCTCGGATGCTGCCTGTCCTGCTGCGCTTTTCCAGCACCACACTTTTCAACCTTTAGAGAATCCTGTACTCCCTCTGTACTTTGGCTTTATGAATTTTCTCACCATTTGGGAAATAGTCTAAATGGTGAGAAATAGTCTAAATGGTGAGACTGTTGAAGTTATTTTTTTTTCCAAAGTGCAAAACCTCGCATTTGCTCACATTGAAATTCATCAGCCATTTCTTGTAATTCTCTCCTAAATTATTTAAATCTTTCTGTAGTCTCCCCACCTTATCAGTACTACCTGCCTGTCCACCTAACTTGGTATCATCAGTGAACTTTGCCAGAATGTCCCCAGTCCCTTCATCTAGATTATTAATATATAATGTGAACAGCTATGGCCCCAACACTGAACTCTGTGGGACACATCTTGTACTAGAACCCTGCCCAACTCCATTTATCATTAGCCCATACCAAGCAACATATTGGGTAAACCTCTTCTATACCCTCTGCAAAGCATTCGCACCCTGGTAGTGTGGTGGCCAGAACTGTATGCAATATTCCAAGTGTGACCTAACTAAAGTTCTATAAAACTATAGCCTGACTTGTCTATCCTTGTACTCAATGCCATTTCTAATGGAGACAGGCATGCCATAGACCTTTTTTACTACCTGAGCTACCCTCGCTACCACCTTCAGTGATCTGTGGACCTGCACACCCAGATCCCTCTTCTTATCCGTATTCCTAAGAGTTCTGCCATTCACTATATAATTTCCACCTATACTTGACCTTTCAAAATGCATCACCTCACATTTGTCCAATTAAAATTCCATCTGCCATTTTTCTGCCCATGTCTCTAACTGATCTATTTCCTACTGTACCCTCTTACTATCCTTCTCACCATCTGCAACTTGACCAAGCTTTGTATCATCCACAAACTTACTAATTAGGTGAGCTACACTTTCCTCCAAATTATTTATGTAAATCAAAAATAGCGCCAGTCACAGGCTGCCATCCTGAAAAAGACTCCTTTATCATTAATTTCTGTCTTTTTGTCGGTCAACCAATCCTCTTTCCAAGCCTGTACCTTACCCCTAACACCATCGGCTCTTGTGCTATTTAGAAGCATCTTCTCCCTTCCTTACTGTTTTTTCACTTATCCTCTGCTGGTTTTTAAAGACTTCCTAATAATCTCCACTACACTGTGTGCTTTTTAATTTGCTTTTATATTGCCCTTGACTTCAGTTGTCAGCCATGTTTGCCTCATCCTCCCTTTAGTATGTTTCTTCTTCCTTGTGATGAATTTCTGCTGTGCTCCCCAAGTTACCCCCCGAAACTCCTGCCATTGCTGCTCCACCATCCTCCCTGCTAGGCTCCCCTTCCGATCAACTCTGGCCAGCTCCACCCTCATGTCTTTGTGGTCACCTTTACAACTGGAATACTGTTACATCTGATTCCAGCGTCTCCCTCTCAAACTTCATGGTGTTAGTCATTGCCCCCTCAGGGTTACTTCACTTTATGCTCCCTAATCAAATCTGCCTCATTACACGTTTCCAAATCCAGAATTGCCTCTTCTCTACTGGCCTCTACCACAAGCTGCTCCAAAAAATACCATCTCCTACACATTCCACAAATTGCATTCCTTGAAATCTGCAACCAACTTAATTTTCCCAGTCCACCTGCATGTTAAAGATCCCATAATTATTATAACAGTGCCTTTCTTACATGCCTTTTCTATTTACTCTGTTATTTTCTTCCAACATCCTGACTACTGCTGGGAGGCTTATACACAACTCCCATTAGTCATGGTCAGTGTGTAATTGTGATCAGTGTGCAGTCATGGTCAGTGTGTAATCATGATCAGTGTGCAGTTGTGCTCTATTAACGTCAGGAGTCATATGCTTCTTATACATTTTCTGCACATTTGCATGTTTGCATGATGGAGAAGTGGAACGGCGTGGGGAGGGAATTCCAGAGATTTGCATTCAGACAGTTGTCATTCTGCCAACCATTACAAAGATATTCAAAATATCAGAGTTAGGGTGAAGGACATGTGGTTGAAGATTTCAGACACATGAAAGTAAGAGCCAAAGGAAATATTTGTCGACAAATAAGATAATTTATTAGCAGTATGCTTTCTGTAAGTGATATACAGATAGATATAAATTCAAAGTAACATATGTGTTCCACTTTAAAGGACTGTAGTGATTCTATGGTTACCAAAACCCTTTACAGGTTATCCACTGCACCAAAGTTGCAGGAGTCATTGGCCTAGCAGTATTATTGCTAGACTGTTAATCCAGAAACTTAGCTAATGGTCTGGGGACCTGGGTTTGAATCTCTCCATGGAAAAGAGTGGAATTTGCTTTCGATAAAAATATCTGGAACAGCACAAAAATGGATGGGGGATTTCAATATCCACCACCAAGAGTGGCTCGGCAGCGGTACTATTGATTGAGCTGATTGGGTCCTAAAGAACAGGTTTTGTGGCAGGTGGAGAGGGAACCAACAAGAGGGAAAAGCATACTTGACCTCATCCTTACCAATCTGCCGGCTGCAGATGCGTCTGTCCATGACAGCATCGGGGGTCAGAGTGACCACTGCACAGTCCTTGTGAAGATGAAGTCTAGCCTTCTCATTTGAGAATAACCTTCATTGTGTTGTATGGCACTATCATCGTGTTAAATGGGACAGACTTCAAACAGATCTAGCAACTCAAGACTGTGCTGTGAGCCAACAGCAGTAGAATTGTACTCCAGCACAATCTACAACCTCATTGCCTGGCGTATTCCCAACTCAACCTAACCATCAAGCCAGGGCATCAGCCCTGGTTCAATGGAGAGTGCAGGAGGATATGCCAGGAGCAGTAGGCATGAAATTGAGCTGCCAACCTGGTGAAGCTACCAAACACAATTACTTGGGAAAGGGGAACCACTATGTTTTTTTTTCCATTTTTTACAAAAAGTTAAAATTCATTACTTCTC
This sequence comes from Hemiscyllium ocellatum, assembly GCF_020745735.1. Taxonomy (NCBI): domain Eukaryota; kingdom Metazoa; phylum Chordata; class Chondrichthyes; order Orectolobiformes; family Hemiscylliidae; genus Hemiscyllium; species Hemiscyllium ocellatum. The sequence goes on along the minus strand of NC_083401.1, from coordinate 63,339,674 downwards.
CAATTTAATTTGCCATTTAAATGACATGTAAATACATAGAAAATATTTTTCCAATAATTTTGAAACAGCTAGAATTTTTTCCACTTGAATTAATAGAAATTAACGACAATGTCTGAAAAGGGATGCAAGAAGAGAGACCTTTGAAAATCATCATTTGGACAGTAAAGATCCTATGGACAAGACTTTGTTAGCAATTCAAGTCCTTTTCCCGGGAAATAAATTATTTAAATATTTGAGAGAATTTAAAAGATTTGCAAAAGAAGGCTGTACATCTGATATAGTTGAATTCATGGTAAAAATTTAACACAGTGAACAGTAAGATTAATCATATTTATAATTTTTAAAAACTCTGACAACAGCTTTCATGGAAATTATTTAACAGAAACAACAGTAGTTAATGACTTTGGGAAAGGTCATTGGACACAAAACATTAACTCGGTTTTTCTCCTTATAGTTGCTGCCAGACCTATTGTGTTTATCCAGCACTCTCCATTTTTGTTCCAGGTTTCCAGCATTTACTGGAAATCTATGTGTCTATTCTGAAAAGGGCATGCTGACTGAATTTGAATTCCCTACTAAAGAAGGCTGTGGAGGCCAAATCACTGAGTATATTCAAGATAGAGATTTCTTTTAGATGTTAAAGATGTCAAGAAATATGGGGAGAAAACAGGTACTGAGATAGAGAATCAAACAGCCATGATCATATTGAATGGCAGCACAAGTTGAAAGGGCCGAACGCAAGCTTCAGTTTCTATGTTCCTAAACAGGTACAGGAGTAGACCATTTAGTCCTATGAGACTGACTGCTTATCTGTGGCCTAACTCCATATGCCTGCCTTGGACCTATATCCCTTGATACCCTTGCTTAATAAAAATATATCTATCTCAGATTTAAATTTAACAATTATGTTAACATCAACGGCCATTTCACTTCTCACATGAAGGAATGCTTTCTAACATCTACTGAATGGCCTGGTTCTAAACCTTAGACTATGCCTCTTGGTTGCAGAATCTTCAACCAGTGGAAGGCACCTAACCTCTGCGCCATGTGCTGTTACTTTCCTGTCTCGGTGTCTGCTGCTTTCTCCTGAATGATGGTAGGACCTGTGATATGCAAATCTGTGCAGAATGGTATCAGCTGTATACAACCATGTCGATAAATGCTTATCAATCAACAGAAGTGTTCAAGAGGTGTAGAAATAACCTGGACCTCACGTACTGTGAAATGACAAGGAACCACTGAAAATAACACAATGAAATGAAGACTAAACACAACTCAATCATGCTAGAAACAGGATTTACTAGGATCTATCTGGCCTCTTTTGGTTCATGGTGGATAACTCTAACATGGCCCTTCCACTCAATACCCTCACCATCTAGGATTGCTCGCAGTCTCCAATTTCCTCTGCATCCAGGACACCCCCTTTGCCAGCTCCAGTTGTGAATGGCACAGCATGCCACAATGATATGGGACATTCATTTTTGGCCTATATTGAAACGCTTTGCTGGAGTCGTCCAGCCATTGAAACCTTATCTTAAGGAGTCCTGTTATCTGTTCCACAGTGACCTTGGTAGAATCAGCAGCAGCACTGAAACTTCAGTCTGAGGCTCTCATCGAGGGGTCATTGATTATGTTTAGAAAGAGCAACTCGTGACTGCCAGCAGCCATCCCTCAATGGCCCAATCACCTTGGAAGGAGGCAGGAGTTTGTAAGTTCTCCTGTTTGTAAGCAGCATGGGATTGCCCTGCATATCTGAACACATCTCTAAAATCTGGTCCTGATGGTCCAGAACTTTGGAGGAGTTGAAGCCTTGCCTTTCTGTTGGTGAAATCTGCTGTTTGCAAAAGGGTCTGTAGCATCCTGTGCCATGGAGAAGACAGAGAGGTTGGAGAATCCCATTACTCAAGTTGTTTAACTCTCCTCAACATGTGGAAAGGCATAAACTGAAGAAAACAGCATAAGTGATGTCTCAGATGCACTTGTGCGCTGAGGATTGGGAAATAACTCCTAGATATACAGTTGCTCCTTGGAACAAACCACTGATATAAAATCCAGGGCAGATATACCTTGACTGCCATCAAAATGAGATGACACTAGTCTGTCTGGGCACAAGTCCTGCTTCAGTAGGTGACACAGTTCGAGCATGATGTGATATTGATGTAACACAACACCACGTCCACTCATGTGACTAGTCAGCACTCTGAATGGTGACAAACTGCCTGCCTCTACCTCTGCACTAAAAAGCAATGCAAAACAAGAAAGGTGACAGACTATAAGGGAAGATTAAAAGCATAAATACCAAAGAAAGTAAGCCACAGACACTGATGGCTTTCAAGTCAGTGCAATAAGAAGGTATGTTCAAGGGCATAAGATGAATTCTGTGCAGGTGCATAAATGCAGAGAAACCCAGACAAAGTTTGCAAGTCACAAGTGTTTCTGAACTCCATTGTGTATAAATGAAAACTGAAGTGCTGTGTGAGTTGGTCCAAAGTCATGGTGGTGTAGTGAGGTTGCTGACCTGATGCCCAGTTACACATAGGAAGGATAGAAGAGATGGTGTCCATGGAGCATGCGGGGAAGTGATGGTAAAGACAGAGTTGGATGAAGTGAGCTGCTGCCAACAGGAACTGCCCTAACCTTCGCGACGTGAATCCATGTTGCCGCATTTCTCAACAAAGAAGGAGAGAATTTGGAGCTGCACAGAAATGAGATGAAATTAGCGAGTAATAATCTGCAAATGCATGGAAAAACAATAATGAGACAGAGAACTTTTTGTTTAAAGTCTAAGCGGAAATCAACTTTCTTTTCTCAATGTCAGGAATCTGATTTTTTTTTCATTCTCGCCATAATTTCCAAACATTCTCCCCATTGCCTGTACAGCTCAAGGCAGCAAAAAATTCCACACTATATTTAAAAGCGACAAAACACTTTAGGAGTTCAGACATTTCATTGTTTTAATGCTAAAAATGCTGCAAGTTTGAACCATGAAACATTTCTTTTGTGAGTAGAACAGTGCCAATTTTACAAATGATGGCACCTGGGATCTCGCAGCTACGAGTGGTGCCAGTAGTAGAATCACCAGTTTACTGTTCATTATTCTTCAATTGCCAATGTTAATGATGGAGAATCATAGGCAGCATGTACACAATTCCTTTTACAAGGGTTCAGTGAGTACAGATTCAGGTGCTGGCATGCATTTAATAAATTGTCTTTCTATTATATTTGATAAGCGTCCGTATTTTTTATTTGCACCATTTTTCCAACAATCCTCATGATGAACAAAGTCTGGAATTTGTGCTCAATCAAAAGATGCTTAATTGTCCTCAGTGCATAATTAAATGTTAATTTGCAACTATAATTATTGTAAATCACATGTTGTGGCTTTAATTAATCCCATATGACATTCTCTGTGATAAATGCAGCATCCAGTATATTATTGAGCAATGCAGAACCATAATGCCTTAAAAAGAATTCCTTTTATGTGCAGAGTTAGATATTCTCAGCTGGGATGCAAGTCAGCCTAGAGATGATCTACGTAATCCTGTGCTAAGAAGGATAAAACCCAGCTGGGTTTCACGCTTCTGATACTATTTCGATGATCACCGCTGGGTCGTGTATTTGTGTGGAAAGTGCTTGAAGACCTGACTCAGCTGGAATGAATAATTTCCAATATTCCTTTTCTCACTCAGCAATGAATGATGGCTGCCGCATTGAAGAATTGTAGCATCATTGAAGAGAAAAAAAGAGATAATAGGAAAACAAATGATCAATTATATCCGTAATAAATATACCGCCATAGTAAGACTTCATATTGATTGAAGGGCCAAACCTCTAACCACTCATTTGCACCATTTTTCTGACATGCTTACAAGTAAAGATTTTCTGATATAAAGAAAAATGTGAGGGACATGCTCAGGTCTTGCAGCATCTGTGGAGAGAGAACCAAAGATAACAGATGCAAACTTCAGGGCCCACCCAGAGATTTTAAGTGGGCAGGTGGAGGAACATGACTGAGTATGAATCAATAATCAATTTCTCACATTCTCATAACTTTTCAGATAGTTTGGTATTCCTGACATTGATGTTCAGGAACTTGTTTTGCATTCAGTAGCACGTTATGAATTATCATTGATACCCATTAATCCTATGATACTGGGGTCAATTTCTTCTTCCAAACTCAAGGGAATACAGATCTCTTCAGTTGCTTGGTGTATGGTGTGAGGGGTAGGGCCCTACTGGGCCAACAAACTTGCCTAAGTGAGGCAGCTGTATTGCCTGATGTCAGCAAACCCACCAGGACAGGCAAGCAGGATTGAACGATAAAGGGGTTCAACTCAAAAGGTCATTTTTTTCTGTGGCTGTGTCCTTGTTTAATGCATGCCTGTAGCATGAATCTATCAAAATTCTTTATTCTCCTAACTGAGATGGTGCTTTTTATGTATTCAGTATGAACCTTGGTGGATGTTTGACAGTCAGTACCACACTGGTGCCAGTAGCATTACATTGGTAGTTACAACAAAATGACAGAGACTGATTGCTCATCTCATGGAGATGATTGGCACCCAGCTTCCTCTGTACAGTCCCTGGCAGTGGTAATCTTACAATGCAAGCTTGCACACATAGGAAAATGAAAGATTCAATAAACAGTGATTCCTACTCTGGCAGGGGACAGCAGATCTTTGGCTCTTTTGAGGTATTGGAACTGGGTTGTCTTGAGCTATCCATGGGTACAGATGTGTACAGTCACCTTTGTCCTGGCTGCATTTATCAATTAGGATGGCCTCTTGCTGCCATCTCTAGGAAAAGTACATTTCCTTCTCTCCTGGACAAGACATTCTCCAAGGATGCATGACTCAAGTGTGGCACTGCCTTTTACCTGGCCTCTGCTCTCCTCAGCAGGGTAATGAACAGAGGTCGAGGTTTGCAGAGACCGAAGAGCTGTCTAGGTGCCTTTTAGATGTGGTGCCTAGAAAGTCCCAGGAAGGGACAGAAACTCCAGCTCATAAAATTTGTTGTTCTACGCAATGAGTTCAGAAAATCAAAATCACACCAGAAAAGCAGGCCTGCCCTGAAGTGAATTTTTTTCCAACTTTCATACTTTAGTCTTAGAAAACTAAATTCCCTTATGACCTTGTATCAGATGACCTTCCCGATGACCTTGTATCAAAACTGATAGAAATGCTGGAGATTTTAAGCCTAAGAACAAGCGAATGGTGAAAAGAAAAGACAATTTCAGATCCCCAGCATCCACAATGTTTCATTTTTGTAAACATTTTTGAATTTGATGTAAGGTTTAATGGTTAAGGAATATCCTGAAACATTTTCAAGCCCAAGTGAAGTATTGCACAAGCACAATGTGGCCAAACAGAGGGAACTATAGACTAGTAAGCCTGACGTCGTTGGTGGGCAGGTTGTTGGAGGGGATCCTGAGGGACAGGACGTACATGTATTTGGAAAGGCAAGGATGATTAGGGATAATCAACATGGCTTTGTGCATGGGAAATCATGTTTCACAAACTTGATTAAGTTTTTTGAAGAAGTACCAAAGAGGATTGATGAGGGCAGAGAGGTGGATGTGATCTATATAGACTTCAGTAAGGCGTTTGACAAGGTTCCCAATGAGAGACTGGTTTGCAAGGTTAGATCTCATGGAATAAAGGGAGAACAAGCCATTTGGATACAGAACTGGCTCAAAGGTACAAGACAGAGGGTGGTGGTGGGTTGTTTTTCAGACTGGAGGTCTGTGACCAGTGGAGTGCCACAAGGATCAGTGCTTGTCCACTACTTTTAGTCATTTATATAAATGGTTTGGATGTGTGCATAATTGAATTGAATTGAATTTATTGTCATGTGTACTGAGGCAGAGTGAAAAGCTTTGTCTTGTGAGCAATACAGGCAGATCACATAGTTAAGTAGCATAGATAAGTAAATAATAGGTAAACAGTGGCAAAAACAAAAACACAGGTACAGGCGAATGTTAAGAGTTTGTGATTCCATTCAGTATTCTAACAACAGTAGGGTAGAAATGGTATTGAAACCAGCTGGTGCGTGTGTTCAGATGTCTGTACTTTCTCCCTGATGGTAGAGGTTGTAGAAAAACATTGCCAGGTGGGATGGTTTTTGAGAATGCTGGCAGCCTTTCCTTGACAGCGGGCCTGGTAGATGGATTGTATAGATGGGAGGTTGGCTTTTGTGATTACCTGGGCCGAGTTCACCACTCGCTGTAATTGTCTCCGATCTTGAATGGTACAGTTGATATACCAGGTAGTGATACATCCAGACAGAATGCTCTCGATGGCGCACCTATAAAAGTTGGCAAGGGTATTCGCTGTCATGCCAAATTTCCTCAGCTGCCTGAGGAAAAAGAGATGTCATTGGGCCTTCGTAACAAGTGCGTCAAGGCAAGAGTCCAAGTAAGCCTGTTGAAGATGATCACTCCCAGAGGCTTGACACTCTCCACTCATTCCACCTCTGTGCTGTGAATGTGCAGGGGTGCATGAGTAACATCCTGCCGAAAGTCAGTAATGAGTTCCTTGCTGGGACTGAGAGCTAGATTGTTCTCAGTGCATCATTTTTCCAGGTCTTCCACATCCTATTTGTAGTCTGTTTCATCGCAATCTGAGATTCGACAGAATATGGTAGGGTCATCAGCAAACTTGTAAATGGCATTAGCCTGGTATTTGGCAATGCAAAATACTAGGGTGCTGAATGTGCAGCCCTGGGGGGGACCAGTGTTGAGTGTTACTGAGGATGAAATATTGTCCCCAATCTTTGCTGATTGTGGCCTGTGGGTTAGGAAACTGAGGATCCAGTTGCACAGAATGGAGCTTAGTCTGAGATCATTTAGTTTAATCAGTCTCGAGGGGATAAAGAGGTATAGTTAGCAAGTTTGCAGATGACTTCATAATTGGAGGTGTAGTAGACAGCGAAAAAGGTTACCTCAGGGTTACAATGAGATCTTCATCAGATGGGCCGATGGGCTAAGAAATGGCAGATGGAGTTTTATTTAGGTAAAGGCGAGATGCTGCATTTTGGGAAAGCAAATCTTAGCAGGACTTATACTTAATAGAAAGGTCCTGAGGAGTGTTGCCGGACAAAAAGAGCTTGGAGTGCAGCTTCATAGCTCCTTGAAAGTGAAGTCACAGGTAGATGGGATAGTGAAGAAGGCTCCTCCACTACCTCACCACCTGACGCCTGGAGGAAGAACACCTCATCTTCCATCTCGGAACACATCGACCCCAGGGCATCAATGTGGACTTCACAAGTTTCCTCATTTCCCCTTCCACCACTTTACCCCAGTTCCAACCTGCCAGCTCAGCACCATACTCATGACCTGTCCTACCTGCCAATCTTCCTTCCCACCTATCCGCTCCAACTTCCTCTCCGACCTATCATCTTCTTCCCAATCTCCATCCACTTATTGTACTCTTAGCTACCTTCTCCCCAGCCCCACTCCCCTTCCATTTATCTCTCCACCACAGAATCTCCCTGCCTCATTCCTGATGAAGAGCTTCTTTCCTGCTCCTCAGATGCTGCCTGACCTGCTGTGCTTTTCCAGCACCACTCTAACCTTGACTCTGATCTCCAGCATCTACAGTCCTCACTTTCACCTAGTGAAGATGGTGTTTGGTATGCTTTCCTTTAGTGGTCAGAGCATTGAGTTTAGGAGTTGGGAGGTCATGTTGCAGCTGTACAGGACATTGGTTAGGCCACTTTTGGAATATTGCGTGCAATTCTTGTCACCTGCCTATCTGAAGGTTATTGTGAAATTTGAAAGGGTTTAAACAAGATTTACAAGGATGTTGCCAGTGCTGGAGGATTTGAGATGTAGGGAGACGGTGAATAGGCTGGGGCTGTTTTCCCTGGAGGGTCGGGAGTTGAGAGTTGACCTTATAGAGGTTTATAAAATTATGAGGGGCATGGATATGGTAAATAGACAAAATCTTTTCCCTCCGGTGGGGGAGTCCAGAACTAGATGGCATAGGTTTAGGGTGAGAGGGCAAAGATATAAAAGAGACCTAAGGGGCAACTGTTTCTTGCAGAGTGTGGTACGTGTATGGAATGAGCTGTCAGAGGATGTGGTGGAGGCTAATACGATCGCAACATTTAAAAGGTCTCTGGATGGGTATATGAACAGGAAGGGTTTGGGGGGATGCGGGCCTGGTGCTGGCAGGTGGGATTAGATTAGGTTGGGTTATCTATCGGCATGGACGAGATGGACTAAAGGGTCTGTTTCTGTGCTGCACATCTCTATGACTCTACAGCTCTATAGCTGAATCTAATTCGTGATTTGATGCCATTGGAATAATTGGGGTGACCTATCAGTAGTGACTCTTTTTAAAAAGCTTTTCTTGTCGCTTTATAGCTATGGAGCAAGTCTGACAACAAAGGAAGAAGAAACAGTTTGGCAAGGAACTGTTCAGTTTATAAACTCAAATTGCCTACTGCCTGTGTTAGATATCCATCTGCAGGCTTTTAACGGCTCTTTAGTAGATGGCAGCATGGTACAGGTACCATGAGCAGAAGGAGAAGTGTGAAAAATATCAATACTCTCAGTTTGTTTTTAAGGATGTGATTGTAGCAATATAAAAAAAAACGAAGTAATCTCACCAGGAGGGCCAATCTAAGATCCCCTTCACACCTCTAAGTTTCTGTACAGCCATCAAGAATCTTGTCTTAGATTCTAAACCATTGATCCTTCCCTTCTTTGTTGAGTTAAACCTAATCTTGAACCTTAATTCACGGGGTTATAGAAATGTTACAGTGCAGAAGGAGGTCATTTCGCCTGTCAGATCTACACTGGCACTCTGAGCATTTTAACTTAGTACCAACTTCCTCATTTCCTGCTTAGTGTTTCTGTTCAAATGGTCATCTAATATGCTCTTGGAGCCACGAAGGAACTGCCTCTACCACATTTCTTAGCAATCCATTCCAGGCCTGAAGATTTTTCTCACTTCGTGTTTGCTTCATTTGCAAAGCATTATGTTGTGTTATGTTTTGGAGCTGATGTGCGATATAACTTTAAGAGCTTTGATCACGATGTCATCACTATATCATAGAACATAGAAAAGTACAGCACGGAACAGGCCCTTTGGCTCACGATGTTGTGCCGAAGTTAATCCTAATGTAAAATATAATAACAACCTACGCGCCCTTCAAGTCACTGCTATCCATGTGCAGCAGTTGCTTAAATGTCCCCAATGACTTCGCTTCTACCGCCTCAACTGGCAATGCATTCCATGCATTCACAACTCTCTGTGTAAAGAACCTATCTCTGATGTCTCCTTTATACCTTCCTCCTAATAGCTTCAAACTATGATTCCTATTACCAGTCAATCCTGTTCTGGGAAAAGTCTCTGGCTATTGACTCTATCTATTCCACTCATTATCTTGTAGACCTCAATCAGTTCTCCTCTCTTCCTCCTTCTGTCCAGAGAGAAAAGTCCAAGCTTATTCAACCTTTCTTCCAAAGGCAAGCCCTCCAGCCCAGGAAGTATCCTGGTAAACCTTCTTTGCACCCTCTCCAAAGCCTTTGTATCTTTCCTATATTAGGGCGACCAGAACTGGACACAATATTCCAAGTGTGTTCTCACTATGGACTAGCAAAACCTCGTGGCTCTTAAATTTGATCCCCGTGTTAATGAAAGCCAAAACACCAAATGCTTTCTTAACAACACTATCCACTTGGGTGGCAACTTTGAGGGATCTATGTACTTACACACCGAGATCCCTCTGTTCCTCCACGCTGCCAAGAATCCTGTCTTTAATCCTATATTCAGCATTTGGGATCGGCCTTCCAAAATGCATCACTTCTCATTTATCCAGGTTGAACTCGATCTGCCATTTCTCAGCCCAGCTCGACATCCTGTCTTTGTCGCGCTGCAGCCTGCAGTAGCCTTCTATAATATCGACAACACCTCCAACCTTTGTGTCATCTGCAAGTTTGCTAACCGACCCCTCAACCTTCTCATCCAAGTCATTTATGCAAACTACAAAGAGCTGATACCCAAGAAGAGAGCCCTGTGGGACCCCACTCAAAACTGACCTCCAGGCAGAATACTTTCCATCTACAACCACTCTCTGCCTTCTGTCAGCCAGCCAATTCTGAGTCCAGATAGCCAAATCTCCCTGTATTCCATACTTCCTGACTTTATGAATGAGCCTACCATGGGGAACCTCATCAAATGCCTTGCTGAAGTCCATATACACCACATCCACTGCTCGACCTTCATCGACCTGTCTTGACACCTCCTCAAAGAACTCAAAAGGATTTGTGAGGCATGACCTGCCCCTCACAAAGCCATGCTGACAGTCTTTAATCACACTATGCTTTGCCAAAAAGTCATAAATCCTATTCCTCAAAATTCTTTCCAAAACTTTGCTGACCACAGACGTAAGACTGACTGGTCTGTAATTGCCAGGGATTTCCCTATTACCTTTCTAAAAACAACATTCGCCTTCTTCCAATCCTCCGGTACGACTCCCGTGGAGAGTGAGGAGGCAAATATCCTCTCCAGCGACTTAGCAACCTCCTTTCTCACTTCCCAGAGCAGCCTAGAATAAACCTGGTCTGGCCCTGGGGACTTATCAATCTTAATACTTTCCAAAATTTCCAGCACATTAACTTCATCAATCTTGATCTGGCCAAGACTGTACCCCAGCTCCTCAAAGTTTTCATTTATAACAAGTTCCCTTTCCTTGGTGAAAATTGAAGCAAAAAACTCATTTAGGGCTTCCCCTATCTGTTTAGACTCCATGCACAAGTTCCCTCCACTAAACCTGATTGGCCCTACCTTCTGCCTGATCATTCTCTTATTCCTCACATATGAGTAAAATGCCTTTGGGTTCTCCCTAATCCTTCTTCCCAAGCCTTTTTTGTGCCTCCTCCTGGCTCTCCTCAGTCCATTTCTGAGCTCCTTTCTAGCATGTCTGTAATCCTCTAAAGCTGTGCTAGATCCTTCTTCCTCCACCTTACATAAGCTGCCATTTTCCTTTTGACAAGAAGCTCCTCTGTTCTCGTCATCCAAGGTTCCTTAATCTTACTCCTTCTTACCTATCTCAGAGGAACAAATTTGTGCATCACCCGCAACAACTGCTCCTTAAACAGTCTCCACATGTCTGCTGTGCCCTTTCTGTGGAACAATTGCTCCCAGTCTGTATTTCCCAACCCCTGTCTGATAGCGTCATAATTTCCTTTTCCCCAATTAAATATTTTCCCTCGGTAACTGCTCCTTTCACTCTCCAAGGTTATGCTAAATGTGAGGCCGTTGTGATCACTGTTACCAAAGTGCTCTCCCACCACGAGATCTGACACCTGTCCTGGCTCGTTGCCGAGCACCAAATCCAAAATGGCCTCTCCCCTCGTCGGTCTGTCTACATACTGAGTAAGGAAACCCTGCTGAACACATGTGACAATAACGACTCCATCCAAACCGTCTGCACTTAGGAGGTTCTAGTTGATTGTTGAAATCACCCATAACAACAACTCTGCTACTTCTACATTTTAACAGAATCTGCACGCCTATAAGTTCTTCAATCTCTCTACTGCTATTAGATGGTCTGTAGAAAACCCCCAATGCTGTGGCTGTTCCCTTGCTGTTCCTAACTTCCACACATACTGACTCAGTAGACAAACCTTCCTCAACAACCTTCATTTCTGTAGCTGTGATGCACTCTCTAATTAACAATGTTACACCCCCTACTCTTTTTCCACCCTCCCTATTCTTTTTAAATGTTCTAAACCCTGGAACATCAAGCAACCATTCCAGTCCCTGTGAAACCCACATCTCCGTTATGGCCACAACATCGTAGCCCCAGGTACTGATCCATGCTCTAAGTTCATCACTTTTATTTCTGACACTCCTTGCATTAAAGCAGACACACTTTATCCGATCCCTTTGTTTCATCACATGAGAAACCTTCCTGATAGATTCAATATATCCTGTCACTGCCCCATCTGCAACTGTCCCCCTCTCAGACATATGGCTCTGATTCCCACCCCCGTGCCAAACTAGTTTAATCCCTCCCAATCGCATGAGCAAATCTCCCACCCAGGACATTTGTGCCCCTCCAGTTCAGGTGCAACCCGTCCTTCATGTACAGGTCCCATCTTCCCCAGAAGGTATCCCAATGGTCTAGGTATCTGAAGCCCTTGCTCCTGCATCAGCCTCGCAGCCACGTGTTAAGCTGCATTTGCTGACGTTCCTCATCTCTCTATCTCGTGGCACCGGTAGCAAACCTGAGATCACTACTTTACTCATCCTGCTCTTCAGCTTCCAACCTAACTTTCTGTAGTCATTTTTCAGATCCTCAATCCCTTTCCTGGCCAGATTATTGGTGTCAATATGTACCACGATTTCTGGCTGCTCACCCTCCTCTTTCAGAATCCTGTAAACCCGATCGATGACATCCCGGACCCTGTCACCAGGGAGGCAACATACCTTACGGGAGTCCCGTTCCTGACTACAAAATCTCTTGTCAATCCGTCTAACTATTGAATCCCCTATCACTTGCGTTTTTCTATTTTCCCCCCTTCCTTCTAAGCGACAGTGCCAGGCTCAGTGCCAGAGACCTGACAACTATGGCTTTCCCCTGGTAGGCCGTCCCACCAGCAGTATCCAAAATGGTATACTTATTGCTGAGGGAAACGGCCACAGGGAATCCCTGCTCTGACCGTCGGTTCCCTTTCCTCCCCCTGACAGTAACTCAGCTGTCCTTATCCTGTATCCAAGGAGTGACCAACTCCCTGTACATTCTCTCAACTTCCTCTTCAGCTTTCCGGATGATCCATAGTTCACCCCTTATCTCACCCCTTTAAAATCTTCCCAGCAGTCCTTTGCTCCTCCCTCACACCTCTTGGCAAATGGAGGCCCTGACGCCTGAAGTCAATGTTTTAAACGGATATGCTCACCTTCCCAGAAGTCCTTTGCTCCTCCCTCACACCTCTCGGCAAATATCATATCATGTAACATAATGGTAAAAAGCATGCTGTCTCCATCTTGCTGAGCTCTGTTCCCTTACAGCATTACATGCTGAGAGAATTATGCTGCAGTACATCCAAGCTGTTCAGTTGAAGCTCAGGCTTGCAAGTGCCTGTGCTTGCAATGTACATATGTAGATATGAACTGTCGTGATAAAAGTTTGTTGCATTCCTCAATACTATGTGACTCATGTTTTGTGCTTTCATACAGGAGCTAAAATAAGTATCAGACTGTGACAGTAGATCATTAATATACCATAATGCTGCACGTCACAATGACATATCATGTCAAACTTTAAAACTGTGCCTTCTACTTCTTGATCTTTTTCAAGAGTGGAAACAATTCCGTCCAGCCCCCTCATATTCTTCAAAATGCCCATCAAATTTCCTCTTAATCTGCTCTTCTCCAAAGAAAGCAGTCCCAACCTCTCCAACCTTTCTCATAACTGAACAGCCTCATACCTGGACATATTCTTTTAAACCATCTCTGCACTCTCACCAATGTATTCACCTCCTCCCTATCACGTGGTGCTCAGAACTGTACATATTAGCCTAACTGAGGTCTCACCAGTATTTTATATCAGTTCGTCATAATTTCCTGAATTCCCTGAATTCTATGCCCCTGTTAATGAAGGTTAGATAACTATAAGTTTCATTGACAACTTCTATATGTGTTGACATCTTTGATGATACAGGTAGTGATGGTTGACTTCTTGTACAACCCTACATGACAGAAAAATCATGCTTTAGAAACAGTGCTTAAAGTGTTGGTGATGTAATCACATTACAGCCAACACATGGTTTAAAAGTTTGGCTTTCAAAACAATGTTCCCAATTTGTTAATCACGTAATAGCGAATTTGCATTAATAAACCTTGTGTTATAGCAGAATGACCTGCAGATGCACATATACACTCAGGGCTCTCTTCTACTGCACAAAGTTTGGTGTTTAGTATCCTTTATTGTTTACTGTGTTTCCTGTCTCTCCATGTTCTCTGTACTAAAAGGTATCACCTCACACTGCTCTACATTAAACATTCATCTTTTCCAATTACTTGTCAATGTATTTTTAAAGTTGCACATGGTTTACTCAGAAGTTACAATTCTCCCTAGCTGCTCTGCTTTACAAAACAATCTTGGCTTACCATCCAGCTCAGTTCATCCTTTCTTCTCCAAACCTTTGATCCCTTTAATGTGAAGAACTATATCTTTCTGGAAAATATCCATTTTGGTCTCAAATGCTTCTCGTGGCAGAGAATTCCACAGAGTCACCACTCCTGGGTGAAGAAATTCCTTCTCTGCTCTGTTGTCCAAGGCTGACCCTTTACCCTTAGACTGCGACCCCTAGTCCTGGACTCGCCAGTCATTGAAAACATCCTTCCCTCAGTTACCCTGTTTAATCCTGTTCGAATTTTATAGGTTTCTATGAATTTTACAGGTTTCACCCTCAATCTTCTAAACCTCAATAAATATTGTCCTCCAACAATTTATCCATCACTGATGTCAGGCTCATTAGTCTACAGTTCCCTGGCTTTTCCTTACCACGGTGTAGGCCACATCATGTAAAGATTGCCAATTTCCTTCCCTAAAGAATGTTAGTGAACTCAATAGGTTCTTATGACAATGTTTTTATGGTCACCATTAATGAAACCAGCTCTATATTCCAGATTCATTAATTGAATTTAAATTCCACCAGCCACTATAGTGAGGTTTGAAATCATGTCCCCAAAACATTAGTTTGACCTTCTGGATTTCTAGTATTTCTGACATTACCACTATACCACTGAAGAAAAGTCTTGAGAATTGTGATTCCACCACTTGATTCCAATTTGAATCAACTCATAAGATTTCACCTTCTTTACATGGGGAAACTGGGCACTGGGATTAATGAGCCTCTGGAAAGCTAACCAGTTTTTCACTGATCTTCCATCGTAATTACAATGGCTGATCAGGAAGCTCCCCCCCTGTAAATTCTACCAACTCAAGGTAAATAAAGCAATTACAAAAGCTGGATAAAAGTGCAAATATTTTCATGGGGCCAATAAATGAATTTTTCTAGACAGAACTGTGGGACCATTCAAAAGTAAGTTCAAAAAGCCTTTGAAAAACAGTGATGAGACAAATTCTGGAGTCTTTTTTTAACTAGGAAGGAAGTTTTATAAAAACAAATTACAAGTATTTTGTTTCCAATATATTCCTTCTTAATTGAAAGATGTTAATCGGAGGTTGAATTGATATTATACTTAAGACACTTTCCCAGCATCAATTTTATCTCCACTGCTTCACTTTGTGTGGTACTCCTCTGATCAGTGGAACTAATGCTAATTTAGTCAAGAATTGTCAACGTAGACTTTAAACATCCTCCTCTGCCGAACATATAATGGTTAGTGGAGTATAATTGCTTTGCACTATTCCTCATGCTCATTAAAACAGACTTAATTTCTTGTAATGGCTCAGGAGTAGAATTAAATATAAAACTGTTAGAAATCAAATGTTTGAAGAGTTTATTTTTATTGAATTGGTCAATTAATGGTAAAGTACATGCCTGTAATGCTGGAGGGCCAGTAAGAAACCGTCCAGCAGTGAGGGCAGCTGCAGAGAGGAAAGGAAAAGATGGGGGCTGCCATTCAGCTTTTTCACATTCTTTGAGACTTCAAATGACCAAAGATGCTCCAGAACATATTAGTGGAGGAGGATACTTAATATTGGAATGAAATGATTTTGGAATATTGTGGTTGTGAATAATATTGCTTGCACCAAGGTAGAGTTATTTAATGGCTGACATAGCAGTATTGCCACAATGCCTACTTGCGATACCCATACCTCTAACCTATTTGAAATGGCATTCATCCTGCACCCAACATTGCACATGCACCACTGATTGTATTTTAGATGCCAAACTTATGGGCACGAAAAAAGCAAATTTTGCAACCGTAACAAGAATGTTTTGTTAAACAGCTTTGTATTTTAAAATTCTAGCCAAATCAAACTTTTGTACCTACATATATTTTATTTGTAAAATGTACGTGATCCGACATGTAAAATAAATTCTCCACTGCTGTAAACCACTGCTGTTATTGACGGTTCATCAATGTCCTTTAGAAATGTGAGTCTGACATGAGACTCTAGACACACAATCAAACTTTTATACATTTTATTTGCAATTTGGACAAATGAAACTGGAGAGCAGTGGAATTTATGGGATTAAATAAAGCTAGTCAAAATTTGGTAGTTGAAAGAAACAATTTCTATTGGCTTTGAAAGGACTCAGATTCAAGTTGATTGGCAAAAGAATCATGGGATGAAGTTTACTTTTAATCAGTGACTGGTTATTATCTAGCGTGTAAGAATTGATGCTACCTCAACAATTCCACCTTTGAATCCTCCCACTTCGCCAAAACCAGAGGAGTAGCCTTGGACATCTGCATGGGTCCCAGCTATGCCTGCCTCTTCAAAAGATATATGGAACAGTCCCTCTTATGTAGCTACATCGACACCATCCCCCACCTTTTCCTCTGCTAAATTGATGACTGTATCAGCAACACCTCGTACTCCCATAAGGAGGTTGAACAGTTCATCAACTTCACCAGCACCTTCTATACTGACCTCAAGTTGACCTGGACCATCTCAGACTCCCCCCTTCCCTTCCTAGACCTCTCCATCTCTATCTCCAGTAACCAACTCAACACTGACATCAATTTCAAACCCACCAACTCCCACAGCTATCTTGACTACACCTCCTCTCAATCCCCTTCTATAAAAACACAATCCCTTACTCCCAATTCCTCCGCCTCCACTGCATCTGTTCCAGGATGATGGTGAGTGATTCCACTCTAGGACTTCCCAGATGGCCTCCTAATTCAAGGACTGCAACTTTCCCTTCCCCACGATCAAAAATGCCCTACATCACAAGTCCTCCATTTTCTGCACCTCCACCCTCAAAACCCACCACCTAGCCACAACAAGAATAGAATCCCCCGGTCCTCAAATTCCACCCCCAATAATCTTCAGATACAGCATACTATCCTCTGCCATTTTCACCACCTACAATCAGACTCCACCGCCAAAATTATATTCCGGCCCCACTCCGATCTGTGCTTCACAGAGACCATTCCCTCTGTGCCTCCCTTATAAGTTCCACGTTCCCAACCAACACCCTCTCCACACCTGGCACCTTCACCTGCTGCCATTACAGGTGCAAAACCTATGCCCACACCTCCCCTCTCACCTCCATCCAAGGCCCCAACGGATCATTTCAGTTCCAGCAGAGATTTATTTGCAAATCCTCCCACCTCAGTTACTGCATCCATTGCTCTTGATGTGGTGTCCTCTACATCAGAGAGACCCCCAAATGCGCAGAACAGTTCAGGGAACATCTCTGGACTGTACACACCAATCAAACCCCATCCTACTGTGGTCAACCATTTCAACTCCTCCTCCCATTCCCCAATGACCTGTCCATTATGGGCCTCTTCCACCACCTAAACAAGGCTACCTGCAAATTGGAGGAGGAGCACTTCATCTTCTGCCTTGGGAGCCTACAACCGCACAGCCTCAACATTGAGCTCACCAGTTTCCAAATCTCCCCAACCCCCACCTCATCCCAGATCCAACCAACTCAGCATTGCCCTCTTGCCCTGACCAGCCTATCCATTGTCCTTCCAAACTATCTGCTCTACCCTTCCCACTGACCTAACACTATCACCTCCTACTTGCATCCACCTATCACCTAGCCACCTCCCCACCAGTTCCAAACCTCCCCACCCACTTTTATTTCTCATCCCCCTTCTCACTCCCACTCCCCCCCACCTCCCTCACCCCACCTCCGCACCCCCCCCCCCCCTTCCCCCCCAAACCCCAGTCCTTATGAAGGGTCCAGCGTGAAACATTGCCACCCCTGCTCCTTGGATGCTGCCTGAGCAGCTGTGCTTTGTTCAATGCTATGCTTTTCATCTCTGACTGCAGCTGCAGTCCTCACTATCTCCTAGAACTGATGCTTTCAAAGACGGACTAGATACATTCTTGAAAATAAAAAATGAATGCAGGACTATGGGGAAGTAACTAGTTGAGTTAGAATTTTATCTCTCCATTCTTTCATTTGATGAAGGTGTCACTAGCAAAGTCAACATTTAATGTCCATCCCTAGTTGGTTTTAAACAGAATGGCTTGCTAGGCTATTTCAGAGCACAACAGGAGCCAATCATATTGCTGTGAATCTGGGACCATATGCGCCTAGACCAGGTAAGAATAGCAGAATTTCTTCCCTAAAGGACATTGATGAACTGGATGGGTTTTACAACAATAAATGATAGGATTCCCTTTGGCTTTACTTCTATTGCAATCTGTTCTACCTCATTAATTCTCTGTTAAATAACTTCAAGACTTTTACATCATTCTCCCTCTCAATGGCTTTATCAAGTGTCTTCTGATGTCTAATAAATTTGACAAAGACTTATCAGTTCCAACAATGGTTCTGTCTCTTCTAAATACTAGCATTAATTCTCCATAGTCACATTTTGTTTATTAATCTGTAGAGGTCATTCATAAAATTATTTATGGTTTCCCTTGAAGCTAAATTAATTGTGATAAACTTGAAGGATTTGATTTGATGTATCTTGCTTCTTTTATGCTTTGGCATGTTATAACATCATTATCTATCGTCTAATTGGGTACAAAAGTGTATTTACTCATTCAACTTTTGATTTAATAGCTAGTTTAGAACAAATTTTCTATCTTGTAAATTAGTTTGTCTTCTATTTGACCCATCTCTGAAACTAAATCTTCCTGGCAATGCTCCTATACCTCTAATGTGATAATTAATTTTATTTCCTTTCAGGGTTTTTAGTTTGCAGTATAGCAATATTGTTATTGTATATTGCTGTACTAGAGGCATTACCAATGTTTGTGTGCTCAACTTGGAGGATCCCACATTATACAGCTAAAACGGAAGATCTGACAATTTGAGTCAAATAGGTTATCTTGTTGTGCAGTTTTTCTAGGTGAATCCTGCTAACAACATTATTAATGGCTCTATAAAATGAACTTTATTCTTCATAGTTCTATAAAATTAATCCTGTTCCTTTAATAGATTTCCTTTGACAATTCCCGATGTCTGTGGCAATATTAATAAATCCCATTGCATCCTATTTTATTCTTGGAAGAAAGTAAAACATTTGTCAGTTTAAATAAGTCTTTCTTGCCTTTACCCTAGTTTAGGTATTGTGTATCCAGCCTATTCTGCAGTCTCAGTAGTCTCCTAACTTTCTTTTGTCAGTTAGATTTTGTCTGCTTAGGTTTCTAATTTGCCCTTTTTTCACTTTAATTATGGTTTCACAATGTCCCCAGGTCCATGGCCTCATTTTAAATTGTTTCTGTGGCCCTTTGTTTCCCTACCAATGTTGTAGTTGCCTCACAGTGACTAAGGAATTTCCAACACTTTCCCGCAGCCACATATTCCTACCAGGTCAGAAATGCGTTTACCATGGCTTGTAGATTCTGCCGTATTGGGTTTTGCCATAAGGGTTTCTTCTGTAAGGTTCTCAAACATTCAACTGTTTCTGCTACTGACTGTCTGTTCAAACAGTGTTCTTGAAGCTGTGTCTGGAGAATCTTCAGACCTCCACAGCTGTCAGCATTTTGTGTACATCAGCTAAATGGCTTTTATATCATTTGTCACTGTGTTATAAGATGATTCCTCATAGCAACTCATGGTTAGATCTATTAGTTAGATTTGCCACAACCATGCTTTTTCCTGGTAGGGATCCACAGGAAATGTGGATCCAGTGTTGTACAGAAAAAAAAAACACTTGGTAGTCTAATGAGAACAGGCTCTTGGCTTAAACATATGTACTTCATTGCATGGTAGCAACTCCCTACAAGTTACATTACTATGATGGACATCTTTACTATGAGACGATGAGGGAGACCTTGATGTTAGGTCCTATTTCTTTAAGAACCAAAGCCTTTCCCCACTCAAGTCAATGTGACATCATTATATTGGTCAGTGCTT
Organism: Hemiscyllium ocellatum; assembly: GCF_020745735.1. NCBI lineage: Eukaryota > Metazoa > Chordata > Chondrichthyes > Orectolobiformes > Hemiscylliidae > Hemiscyllium > Hemiscyllium ocellatum. The sequence goes on along the minus strand of NC_083401.1, from coordinate 63,319,687 downwards.
AATACGGTCCTCAACTTTAAGTCTTTCGGGCCCTCACACCCATCAAAATCACAGATGTCCAATCAGAAAAGAAATTGGACTGTTCACTTTCAATCCAAGGTGCTATTTTTACTGCAAGTATTTGTTATCTACAGGATTGTAAAGCTGTTTCTGCCTTTAAAGTTTTGCTTTCAGTCAATGCTTTGATAGCAGCACTAATGGACATTCTTGTTTTTTCACTTCATCTGGTGTGTTTATATCTTGTTGCTTTTTTGTGATAATTAGCCATACGGAATGTGCAGCTCATGATGCAGAAAAGACTCCTCCACCCTAATTATAACTGTGGATAGGCTGAAAGGTCATTTTTAATTATAGTAATTTTTGTGTTCATTGGAGCAAACCTGCTGCAGTCAGATATTAAAGATAACTGGGGTTTGGAGATGTAACAAGAATACTGTTCTGTTTGTCAAAGCCTTTAGAAATTTAAAAAAACACAGAAGTCGATATGTCTTGCATAGCTTAAAACACAGTTGGAAAGTCGAGTTAATCATTAAACTCCAAAATTGCAAGACCACTATCAAGATATGTGTTTGTGATGACAGCTACAGTTGGAAAGACTTTTTCAGATTCTTTTTCTAAATTAACAAGATTTTTTTTCACTCCCAGGAAATGTAGGTTTGTGTTGGCTTGGCATGGGGGTGGGAGAATTGAAGTGATGATGTGCAGAGATTATAACATGCCAAACACCTTAGGACATTTTATTCCATTATTGATGCTATGTAAGTGCAAGATGTTGTTGTGACTATGTTAGTGTGGTAATGGTATTTTGTCTTTGTATATGTTTATATGTTCATATTCTGAATTCTGTCCTTAAACTAATTTGCTTCCAATAACCCATCGTCCAAAACCTAATTGCTTTAACCTAGCCTTTAATGACTTGCCCCCAATCCTTACCCCAATCCTGATCAATGTGTTTTATTTTTATTATCTTTGGTGAGGTATGTAAGGTGCATTTACAATGCAAAAAGTACCATACACAGAAATTATTGTTGGAAAATCAGAGTAAGGGCCCAAAAGAACTTTAACAATTGAAACAAAGCAAAATAATATGATTTATGTATGTTGAAAAAATATACTAGATGCCAAGTCAACCCGATTGTTTGTTATTAGAACTCATCATCTTTAAAAACATACAAGCAAGTTCTAGGAGCATAAGTAACTGAGTGACACAAGTTCAATTGAATCATCTAAACTATACCCTGAACATATATATTTGTTAGCAATTTCCAGACTCAGAAACTCATTCAATGGCTTTAGTATGGTAGCAGCAAACACAGGTGTCACTGCACATGATGGCAACTTTTACACAGTCAACAACTCTCTGTGAAAGGATGGTTCTCCCCAGAATCTAATCTAGTTCAATATTTACATAACTTACACTTTGCTGTGAGGGGCTTTGAGAGGAGGAGAAATTGTTTCCTTGGACAATCAGGTCAGTAACTAAAGTTGACAGATATAAGATAATTCATAAATGAAATACTGGAGACATTTTTGTGCAGCAGATACTTATGATCTGTTTGTCAAATAAAATCATTATAAGAGCAAACTTAATAGTATCTAACGAGTAGGAATATAATACAAAAATAAAAAGAGAGTATTTGAATGGCATTTTTTTAAAGGTACAAGCAAGTGAAAGTATTTGATTAATTCTTTCAAAGAGCCAGCAACAGGCATGATGAGCTGGCTGACCTCATTTGGTGATCTACAGTACTATAGGAAATGCGTTTTTATGTTTTTGTGAGCATTGTAAGGAAATATTTTCCTCGGCCTGCAGTCATGATGTTCTTCATTATCTAGATAACAGCTGGAGTGTATCTCAAAAATAACCTATGGTTTCCCTCATGTTTAAGTGGAAGATGATTGGATGAGTATTACTCAAAATAATCCGAGCTTGAGCAGAAGAAGAGAATTGCTCTCTCATTAGAGAGAGAGAGAGATGGCACGTGGCAAGTTTAATCTGAGGATCACCAAGTTAAGGGGCAAGATTGAGAAGGCAGGACCTTCATGGTAACCTCAGCTGGTTCAAGAATTGAACCCGTGCTGTTGGTATCACTCTACCATGCAAATCTACCATGTGAGAGAACTGACTCCTAGTGACCTCTGGTAATAAACCGTATTAATTCAATATTTATTGTTAATTCAAATCTATTTTGACACCATCAACAGAAGTCTTGGGAAAATGCATTGGTAAGGAATAATTTAAAATGGGGAAACAAAATCAACTGGAATACTTTTAAAGCCCATTTGACAGAATGAGAAGAAAATTATATTTATTTTAAGAAAAGTGCACTGTAGGATGAAGGCATTAAAAGTGAGGTTCAACGTATATAGATGTATATATTGATGTTTTAACATGTTAATTCCTAGAGGGATATTTTGATTCACAGAAATTAACTCCTTGGACAGGATGTGGTTGTATTGCTTTGAAAAAAATTCTTCAGGAGGTCAGGACATGAGGTAGTTCTGAACTGCCAGCAGGTTCCTCTTGTATAGTGTGTTATTTGATCAGATGCACTCTGCTAGTTATGTAGGAACCTCTGGCCTGGATGTCTCATTCCCCACGATAACATTAATGCTTTTGTTTGGAGTGAGTGAATGCAAGACCTTGAACAAAGTTGTACCCTTTCTATCACTGTCCCACTAATATCACAGCAGATTTGTCAGAAGGTTCAGATTATCAGCACCACTGTGGCTAGTAAAGTTCTGAGGAAAACTGTCTTGGCATTCTTGCTGTTTGTGAGTAAGTGGTGACAGGATGTCTGCTGTAGTAGTTTTAACTGCATACCATCAATAAACCATGTGAGCAAATGATCAGTAGGACAGAAATGTCTGTTTTTAAAAAGACTAAACCAATTATGTCATTGGCTGATGTGTGGTAGGTAGATGTTAATATGGGAATTGAATGCAAAAATGATTAAAACCATTCTTGTGCAGGCTAATGAATAACAAGTCTATTAAACCTATTCACACTGCATGCACGCAAAGGCTTTTTCTTAAACTGACACAACTTTAAATTCAGTCACTCTCAATTCATCATGGAGTTGGTGCAGGGTGTTCAGTCAGTCAACATTGTAATGAACCATGACATCAGTAAGCACGAAATCCAGACTTTGTGTATAATTCCACGATATTGTAGCCATGTAAATATTTAGTGTTATAAATAAACTTCATAGTATCAGACTCAACAAATTCCTGAATCTTCATTTGTATGTTGTTATATGTTACGAATGCTAACTTCTGGATATAAGTTTCCTTGCTGAGCAGGAAGATTTGTTTTCAGATGTTTCATCACCGTACTAGGTAACACCATCAGTGAGAGTCTCTGGTAAAGTGGTGTGGCCCACTTTTTATTTATGTATTTAGATTTCCTTGGGTTGGTGACATCATTTCCTGTGGTGGTGTCATTTCCCATTCTTTTTCTCAGGATGTGGTAAATGGGATCCAAGTCAATGTGTTTGTTGGTAGAGTTCGGGTTAGAATGCCATGCTTCCAGGAATTCTCATGCTTGTCTCTGTTTGGCTTGTACTAGGATGTATGTGTTGTCCCAGTCGAAGTTGTATCTTTCTGCATCTGTATTTAAAGGTCCTAGTGAGAGTGGGTCATGTCTATTCTAGTTGATGTTCATGTACCCTGGTGGCTAGTTTTCTGCACTGATCTACATCCAGAATCCCAACCTGAGCTACAATTCCTCTGAAAACATGTTAATTTCTAGAAACCCACAAACACAGGTCTGACATCCCATGCATTGTCCATCTAAAATATATTGATCCTCATAATGGACAGCTGAAAATTTTTCATCATAATAACAGATGAATCTGCCAGCACACACAATTCTAATATTGTTATAATTAATGAGGAAGGGAGGTGTGAATTAGTGGCAATGTCAGTGAGCTAGCAGTTCTGAAACCCCAGCTAACATTTAGGGACTCTTGTGACACAGTGTTAGTGTCTCTACCCCTGGACTAGAGGTCCTATCTTTATCAGACATGTCAAAACATGACTCAATGGATGGTTTTAAAATATCTACAATTGATGAGATAACAGAGCCACTAGATGCACACACCAGAGATTCCTAACTGCAACATCTATCTCATGCATTTTGGTCACAGCCATGCAAAGCAGATCCAAGGGGTGATCTATAAAATAACAAGCAAATTAAATTTGACTGATGAGGAGAGAGAATAAAACAAAAGGATTTCTATCGTCAGACCTTTAAAAGGAAACATAATTTCAGGATTCCCCAAATTCTAGAACAGCTTCCACCTTCTGTGGATGGAGGGTTATAAGTGCAACTGTATTATGTGATAAAGGAAGGACAGAGATGAATTACCCTTAACTGGCTACGATCCCAACATGCTGGTACACTGGTGCACTGACCAGTGGTGTAAACTTTATGATTATTAAACTTACGGTTGGTAAGCTATAATCGGTGGGATACACAATGATCTAGGGTTGTAACTGTATACAATCTTTATTTTGGTGAGGATGAGTGTGAAGTATCTAAGTTTGCTAACAATGCAAAGTTAAGTGACAAATCTTGCGAATAACATACAAAGAGGGTGTAGAGGGACATAAGTAGGTTAAGTGAAAGGATAGGAACTGAAGATGGAAGTTAATGTGATGAAATATATACCACTCACTTCGTGGGAACAAAATGAAAGCTGTTTTTTATTAAAAATGGTGAGAAGCTGGGAAATGTTTGTATTCAGATGGAACTAGGTGATTTCTACACTTCTCACAGAAAGTTAACTTCTCGGTCCTGGAAGCAATTATGACAATAAAGGTTATGTTAAATCATGAAGGGGTTGTAATAAAAGTGAAAAAGAGTTTCTGAAGCCAAACAGGAACTTGGTGAGACCACAAGTGGAGGAATATGAACAGTTTTTGTTATGACCTAGTGAAGGAGATTTTACAATGAAGAGTCATAAAGGGAAGGTTGTCTGATAAAGCCATTAGATTAGATTAGATTCCCTACAGTATGGAAACAGGCCCTTCAGCCCAACAAGTCCACACCAATCTTCTGGAGAGTAACCCACCCAGACCCATTCCCCTACCTTGTATTTACTCCTAACATTGCAATTTAGAATGACCAATTCACCTGACCTGCACATCGTTGGACTGTGGGAGGAAACTGGAGCACCCAGAGGAAACTCACACAGCCACGGGAAGAATGTGCAAACTCCACACAGACAGTCATCCAAGGTGGGAATCAAACCCGGGTCCCTGGTGCTATGAGGCAGACATGCTAACCACTGAGCCACCATGCCATGTATTGAGGATAAATGTGATGAAAAGAAATGTGTTTTCTCAAAGAGTTGTTGAATGCTTGAAATTCTGTATGCTCCAAAGGCCTGAAAATGCTTATTCAAGACAATGTTAGATAATATTTCTTGGATATTGGCATGGAGCAAGTCAAGTTGACATAAAAATTCAGCCATCATTTAATGGAATGAGTTTCCATCTGCTCCTATTTCTTATATTAACATCCTTCATTCACCAGCTGTCCCTACTGGTCAGGCTTGTTCTCCTTTTATTTTTCATGATCTTTATTACAATTTGAACAGTATCTTTAATTCAATATCATTGATGCCGTGCCCTCAAACTCTAAGTCCAGAGCATTTGCACATGGCGGCAAGGTGGCTCAGTGGTTAGCACTGCTGCTTCACAGCACCACGGTCCTAGGTTCGATTCCAGCCTTGGGTGACTGTTTGTGTGGGGTCTGTACGTTCTCCCCATGTCCGCGTGGGTTTCCCCCCGGTGCTCCAATTTCTTCCCACAGTCCAAAGATGTGCAGGTTAGGTGGATTGGCTATGCTAAATTGCCCATCGTGCTAGGTGCATTAGTCAGAGGGAAATGGGTCTGGGTGGGTACTCTTCGGAGGGTTGGTGTGGACTGGTTGGGCCGAAGGGGCCTGTTTAGAAACTGTAATAACTAGAGTTCTAAACATAGCCAGAGATGGGTATTGCAGATGCTGGAGATTAGAGTCAAGATTAGCATGGTGCTGGAACAACACAGCAGGTCAGGCTGCATCCAAAGAGCAGGAAATTTGACTTTTCAGGCAAAAGTCCTGATGAATGACTTTTGCCTGAAACATGGATTTTCCTGCTCCTCAGATTCTGCCTGACGTTCCAAACGTAGACCCCTGTTGAACAACATTCACTCATCACAGCTTTCCGATTCAAAAAACATAATTTTTCTCCTCAAAAAGCTGCTGTTTAAGATTAAAGGAATAAAGAACTTATTGTAGCCACATTGATAGAACTAAAATTATTACAGCCTTTTAAGGATTCAATTGAGGTATCAGAGGGAGGAAACTGCCATAAGCAATGCATACAAAATCTGTTTGCAACCACCAACTATTGTCACTATCTGGTGAGTGAACATTGCAATGCACAGAAAGTTTTAAGGGAGTATGCTGTTCTTGGTACTATTTGGAAAAGGGATATTACACCTGTTGTGGAGGAAAGTTTTAACTCTACCAGTGTTCTGACAATATCTACCAAGCATGTGCATAATGAGTTCCA